>NW_028132380.1:0-26346 GCF_964374135.1 Grampus griseus | reverse complement strand
AGCTCCGTGAATGTGCAACGATGATGGCGAAGCGCTGCCCTGTTCGCTCGAAAGCTCTCGTTCGTACGGCCTTCACACGGCCTCAAGGTACGCAGTTCTGAACAGCCTTACATTCCATGCTGGTGTGCCAACCCCCCCCCCACCCGCAGGGAGGAATTTGGGCTCTTCTGAGAAACACCAGTGTGCGTCCCAAGTGAAAGCAGGGCGTCTCCCCCAGGACGTCTCCGAACGGCAGTCGGATGCCGGAGGTGTACTTCCAGCCGGAAAAGGAGGGAAAAGGACAGCTTTCCCAGGGACAACTCTGGACCCTTGGGACCATCCGGAATCACCAAGGCCTAAACTTTGCAGGGCCTGGGGAACGCTCTTCCGCCTGTCCAGCCATCCCCACGTCAAAACCTTTCTCAGCAGAGGCAGGCGCTCTCTCCCTCGTACTAGATAGCTCGGCAGAGCCTTCCGAGAAACATGCTGCGTCATTCAGCTTGAACGTGGGACGCGGAGGGGAGAGTACGCTTTCTCCCCGTTTGGAGGCGCCTTGCGCTTGGCTTCAAAGCTGCCTGAACAGCACTGGCGGCCCGACGTCTCTGCACGGCAGGACTGTCGTTGTGGGCCGAGGCTGCGTGTTCTCCCAAAGCGAAAACCGTGCTGGCAATCCCTTTCTAGGAACTCCTCCCACGGCACCCCAGGTTCAGCTCCGGCCAAGTGGAAGGCGACCTCAGGCCTCAAGGTGAAGTTCCAGGGTTTCACGTCGGGGGAGTTTGGTGTGCAGGGGTCTCCAACGAGGCCGTCCTCCACCACGGAGTGCCTTAACCCTGCGACGCTCCCGGGGGCACACAGGATAGGAGCCCATTCACCAGTTTCGCACGATGACCTCTCTCCGTGCCGGAACGGCGGCTCCTGGCTTCTGAGGAACCTTCGCCTAAGCAGGCCCCTGGAGACAGCTCTTCACATTCATAGCAAGGGCAGTGTACTCCTCTCTGGGTTGCCTAGGTTGAGTGGCCCAGTCGTCAGAGAGACTGGCGAAAGCAGCGCTGGGCGGACTCCCTTTGCCCGTCAGTCGAACGGCCTCCTTGACTGAAAGAGAACTGCAGTGCCAAAAGGCACCGTGCTGACGACTGGCTCCAGGAGGAGACTCGGGACAGCACTCTCAGAGAAGCGAAAGCTAGGCTGTGGGCCCAGCCTGAGGAGCAGTACGTACGTTTGTCACACTTCTTTGCACAGCTAGGCGTGAGCCAGAGAGCCTTGGTCCCTGAGGCCTCCCTGAGGTACTGCCATACTTACCCAGTAGATCCCACGCAGAGGTCCCTGTGCCCACAAGGGCCTCCATGGAAGGGCCCTGTTCCTCCCGTTGTGTTTCCTTGAGGTAATCAGAAACCGCTGAGGATACCCGTATGAGCTCAGGTATGAAGCTGGGCGACCCTGGCCAAACCTTATTCCCCTCCGTGGCAGACGAGAGAGTGGCGGGTCCTGAGCTGCCTGAAGCACACTCCTCGCGCGCACCTTCTCTTTGCTGCCGGAAGGCCTCACATGAGAAGTCTGAGTCGACTCGTGACAGAAGTCTGAGTGTACTCGTGTGAGGCCTGCTGCTCTCAGTTCCTTGCTGGGAGCTTCAGCAGGAGCGCTCTGGAGCTCGCCGGCAGAAGAATTGTGAGTCCCCCCGCCCCACCCCGGCCTCAAGCAAAAGTCCAGATTTCCCCCGTTAGTAACACCTCGGAGCGCCAGAGGGAGCGGAGGGGCATGCCTTAACGGAATGCTTCGACCGTGGAAGGTATTTCACGAGACACTGTGCACTCACGTTCGTTGTAACAACCGTCAAAGGGCACACTGTATGCCTTCCAACTCCTCGGCTGTGTTCGAGCCACAGGAAGTAAATGCGTTCGTTTGATTCAGCTCCGTGAATGTGCAACGATGATGGCGAAGCGCTGCCCTGTTCGCTCGAAAGCTCTCGTTCGTACGGCCTTCACACGGCCTCAAGGTACGCAGTTCTGAACAGCCTTACATTCCATGCTGGTGTGCCAACCCCCCCCACCCGCAGGGAGGAATTTGGGCTCTTCTGAGAAACACCAGTGTGCGTCCCAAGTGAAAGCAGGGCGTCTCCCCCAGGACGTCTCCGAACGGCAGTCGGATGCCGGAGGTGTACTTCCAGCCGGAAAAGGAGGGAAAAGGACAGCTTTCCCAGGGACAACTCTGGACCCTTGGGACCATCCGGAATCACCAAGGCCTAAACTTTGCAGGGCCTGGGGAACGCTCTTCCGCCTGTCCAGCCATCCCCACGTCAAAACCTTTCTCAGCAGAGGCAGGCGCTCTCTCCCTCGTACTAGATAGCTCGGCAGAGCCTTCCGAGAAACATGCTGCGTCATTCAGCTTGAACGTGGGACGCGGAGGGGAGAGTACGCTTTCTCCCCGTTTGGAGGCGCCTTGCGCTTGGCTTCAAAGCTGCCTGAACAGCACTAGCGGCCCGACGTCTCTGCACGGCAGGACTGTCGTTGTGGGCCGAGGCTGCGTGTTCTCCCAAAGCGAAAACCGTGCTGGCAATCCCTTTCTAGGAACTCCTCCCACGGCACCCCAGGTTCAGCTCCGGCCAAGTGGAAGGCGACCTCAGGCCTCAAGGTGAAGTTCCAGGGTTTCACGTCAGGGGAGTTGGGTGTGCAGGGGTCTCCAACGAGGCCGTCCTCCACCACGGAGTGCCTTAACCCTGCGACGCTCCTGGGGGCACACAGGATAGGAGCCCATTCACCAGTTTCGCACGATGACCTCTCTCCGTGCCGGAACGGCGGCTCCTGGCTTCTGAGGAACCTTCGCCTAAGCAGGCCCCTGGAGACAGCTCTTCACATTCATAGCAAGGGCAGTGTACTCCTCTCTGGGTTGCCTAGGTTGAGTGGCCCAGTCGTCAGAGAGACTGGCGAAAGCAGCGCTGGGCGGACTCCCTTTGCCCGTCAGTCGAACGGCCTCCTTGACTGAAAGAGAACTGCAGTGCCAAAAGGCACCGTGCTGACGACTGGCTCCAGGAGGAGACTCGGGACAGCACTCTCAGAGAAGCGAAAGCTAGGCTGTGGGCCCAGCCTGAGGAGCAGTACGTACGTTTGCCACACTTCTTTGCACAGCTAGGCGTGAGCCAGAGAGCCTTGGTCCCTGAGGCCTCCCTGAGGTACTGCCATACTTACCCAGTAGATCCCACGCAGAGGTCCCTGTGCCCACAAGGGCCTCCACGGAAGGGCCCTGTTCCTCCCGTTGTGTTTCCTTGAGGTAATCAGAAACCGCTGAGGATACCCGTATGAGCTGAGGTATGAAGCTGGGCGACCCTGGCCAAACCTTATTCCCCTCCGTGGCAGACGAGAGAGTGGCGGGTCCTGAGCTGCCTGAAGCACACTCCTCGCGCGCACCTTCTCTTTGCTGCCGGAAGGCCTCACATGAGAAGTCTGAGTCGACTCGTGACAGAAGAAGTCTGAGTGTACTCGTGTGAGGCCTGCTGCTCTCAGTTCCTTGCTGGGAGCTTCAGCAGGAGCGCTCTGGAGCTCGCCGGCAGAAGAATTGTGAGTCCCCCCGCCCCACCCCGGCCTCAAGCAAAAGTCCAGATTTCCCCCGTTAGTAACACCTCGGAGCGCCAGAGGGAGCGGAGGGGCATGCCTTAACGGAATGCTTCGACCGTGGAAGGTATTTCACGAGACACTGTGCACTCACGTTCGTCGTAACAACTGTCAAAGGGCACTGTATGCCTTCCAACTCCTCTGTTGCGTTTGAGCCACAGGAAGTAAAGGCATTCGTTTGATTAAGCTCCGTGAACGGGCAACGATGATGGCGAAGCGCTGCCCTGTTCGCTCGAAAGCTCTCGTCTGTACGGCCTGCCAACGGCCTCAGGGTACGCAGTTCTAAACAGCCTTACGTTCCATGCTGGTGTGCCCCCAATTAGGAATTTGGGCTCTTCTGTGAGACACCCACGTGCGTCCCAAATGAAACCGGGGGGCTCCCCCAGGACGTCTGCGTACGGCAGTCGGTTGCCAGCTGTTTCCTTCCAGCCGGAGAAAGAAAAAGAGGACAGCTTTCCCAGGGACAATTCTGGACCCTTGGGACCATCCAGAGTCACCAAAGCCTAAACTTTGCAGGGCCTGGGGAACGCTCTTCCGCCTGTCCAGCCATCCCCACGTCAAAACCTTTCTCAGCAGAGGCAGGCGCTCTCTCCCTCGTACTAGATAGCTCGGCAGAGCCTTCCGAGAAACATGCTACGTCATTCAGCTTGAACGTGGGACGCGGAGGGGAGAGTACGCTTTCTCCCCGTTTGGAGGCGCCTTGCGCTTGGCTTCAAAGCTGCCTGAACAGCACTAGCGGCCCGACGTCTCTGCACGGCAGGACTGTCGTTGTGGGCCGAGGCTGCGTGTTCTCCCAAAGCGAAAACCGTGCTGGCAATCCCTTTCTAGGAACTCCTCCCACGGCACCCCAGGTTCAGCTCCGGCCAAGTGGAAGGTGACCTCAGGCCTCAAGGTGAAGTTCCAGGGTTTCACGTCAGGGGAGTTGGGTGTGCAGGGGTCTCCAACGAGGCCGTCCTCCACCACGGAGTGCCTTAACCCTGCGACGCTCCTGGGGGCACACAGGATAGGAGCCCATTCACCAGTTTCGCACGATGACCTCTCTCCGTGCCGGAACGGCGGCTCCTGGCTTCTGAGGAACCTTCGCCTAAGCAGGCCCCTGGAGACAGCTCTTCACATTCATAGCAAGGGCAGTGTACTCCGCTCTGGGTTGCCTAGGTTGAGTGGCCCAGTCGTCAGAGAGACTGGCGAAAGCAGCGCTGGGCGGACTCCCTTTGCCCGTCAGTCGAACGGCCTCCTTGACTGAAAGAGAACTGCAGTGCCAAAAGGCACCGTGCTGACGACTGGCTCCAGGAGGAGACTCGGGACAGCACTCTCAGAGAAGCGAAAGCTAGGCTGTGGGCCCAGCCTGAGGAGCAGTACGTACGTTTGTCACACTTCTTTGCACAGCTAGGCGTGAGCCAGAGAGCCTTGGTCCCTGAGGCCTCCCTGAGGTACTGCCATACTTACCCAGTAGATCCCACGCAGAGGTCCCTGTGCCCACAAGGGCCTCCATGGAAGGGCCCTGTTCCTCCCGTTGTGTTTCCTTGAGGTAATCAGAAACCGCTGAGGATACCCGTATGAGCTCAGGTATGAAGCTGGGCGACCCTGGCCAAACCTTATTCCCCTCCGTGGCAGACGAGAGAGTGGCGGGTCCTGAGCTGCCTGAAGCACACTCCTCGCGCGCACCTTCTCTTTGCTGCCGGAAGGCCTCACATGAGAAGTCTGAGTCGACTCGTGACAGAAGAAGTCTGAGTGTACTCGTGTGAGGCCTGCTGCTCTCAGTTCCTTGCTGGGAGCTTCAGCAGGAGCGCTCTGGAGCTCGCCGGCAGAAGAATTGTGAGTCCCCCCGCCCCACCCCGGCCTCAAGCAAAAGTCCAGATTTCCCCCGTTAGTAACACCTCGGAGCGCCAGAGGGAGCGGAGGGGCATGCCTTAACGGGATGCTTCGACCGTGGAAGGTATTTCACGAGACACTGTGCACTCACGTTCGTTGTAACAACCGTCAAAGGGCACACTGTATGCCTTCCAACTCCTCGGCTGTGTTCGAGCCACAGGAAGTAAATGCGTTCGTTTGATTCAGCTCCGTGAATGTGCAACGATGATGGCGAAGCGCTGCCCTGTTCGCTCGAAAGCTCTCGTTCGTACGGCCTTCACACGGCCTCAAGGTACGCAGTTCTGAACAGCCTTACATTCCATGCTGGTGTGCCAACCCCCCCCACCCGCAGGGAGGAATTTGGGCTCTTCTGAGAAACACCAGTGTGCGTCCCAAGTGAAAGCAGGGCGTCTCCCCCAGGACGTCTCCGAACGGCAGTCGGATGCCGGAGGTGTACTTCCAGCCGGAAAAGGAGGGAAAAGGACAGCTTTCCCAGGGACAACTCTGGACCCTTGGGACCATCCGGAATCACCAAGGCCTAAACTTTGCAGGGCCTGGGGAACGCTCTTCCGCCTGTCCAGCCATCCCCACGTCAAAACCTTTCTCAGCAGAGGCAGGCGCTCTCTCCCTCGTACTAGATAGCTCGGCAGAGCCTTCCGAGAAACATGCTGCGTCATTCAGCTTGAACGTGGGACGCGGAGGGGAGAGTACGCTTTCTCCCCGTTTGGAGGCGCCTTGCGCTTGGCTTCAAAGCTGCCTGAACAGCACTGGCGGCCCGACGTCTCTGCACGGCAGGACTGTCGTTGTGGGCCGAGGCTGCGTGTTCTCCCAAAGCGAAAACCGTGCTGGCAATCCCTTTCTAGGAACTCCTCCCACGGCACCCCAGGTTCAGCTCCGGCCAAGTGGAAGGCGACCTCAGGCCTCAAGGTGAAGTTCCAGGGTTTCACGTCGGGGGAGTTGGGTGTGCAGGGGTCTCCAACGAGGCCGTCCTCCACCACGGAGTGCCTTAACCCTGCGACGCTCCCGGGGGCACACAGGATAGGAGCCCATTCACCAGTTTCGCACGATGACCTCTCTCCGTGCCGGAACGGCGGCTCCTGGCTTCTGAGGAACCTTCGCCTAAGCAGGCCCCTGGAGACAGCTCTTCACATTCATAGCAAGGGCAGTGTACTCCTCTCTGGGTTGCCTAGGTTGAGTGGCCCAGTCGTCAGAGAGACTGGCGAAAGCAGCGCTGGGCGGACTCCCTTTGCCCGTCAGTCGAACGGCCTCCTTGACTGAAAGAGAACTGCAGTGCCAAAAGGCACCGTGCTGACGACTGGCTCCAGGAGGAGACTCGGGACAGCACTCTCAGAGAAGCGAAAGCTAGGCTGTGGGCCCAGCCTGAGGAGCAGTACGTACGTTTGTCACACTTCTTTGCACAGCTAGGCGTGAGCCAGAGAGCCTTGGTCCCTGAGGCCTCCCTGAGGTACTGCCATACTTACCCAGTAGATCCCACGCAGAGGTCCCTGTGCCCACAAGGGCCTCCATGGAAGGGCCCTGTTCCTCCCGTTGTGTTTCCTTGAGGTAATCAGAAACCGCTGAGGATACCCGTATGAGCTCAGGTATGAAGCTGGGCGACCCTGGCCAAACCTTATTCCCCTCCGTGGCAGACGAGAGAGTGGCGGGTCCTGAGCTGCCTGAAGCACACTCCTCGCGCGCACCTTCTCTTTGCTGCCGGAAGGCCTCACATGAGAAGTCTGAGTCGACTCGTGACAGAAGTCTGAGTGTACTCGTGTGAGGCCTGCTGCTCTCAGTTCCTTGCTGGGAGCTTCAGCAGGAGCGCTCTGGAGCTCGCCGGCAGAAGAATTGTGAGTCCCCCCGCCCCACCCCGGCCTCAAGCAAAAGTCCAGATTTCCCCCGTTAGTAACACCTCGGAGCGCCAGAGGGAGCGGAGGGGCATGCCTTAACGGAATGCTTCGACCGTGGAAGGTATTTCACGAGACACTGTGCACTCACGTTCGTTGTAACAACCGTCAAAGGGCACACTGTATGCCTTCCAACTCCTCGGCTGTGTTCGAGCCACAGGAAGTAAATGCGTTCGTTTGATTCAGCTCCGTGAATGTGCAACGATGATGGCGAAGCGCTGCCCTGTTCGCTCGAAAGCTCTCGTTCGTACGGCCTTCACACGGCCTCAAGGTACGCAGTTCTGAACAGCCTTACATTCCATGCTGGTGTGCCAACCCCCCCCACCCGCAGGGAGGAATTTGGGCTCTTCTGAGAAACACCAGTGTGCGTCCCAAGTGAAAGCAGGGCGTCTCCCCCAGGACGTCTCCGAACGGCAGTCGGATGCCGGAGGTGTACTTCCAGCCGGAAAAGGAGGGAAAAGGACAGCTTTCCCAGGGACAACTCTGGACCCTTGGGACCATCCGGAATCACCAAGGCCTAAACTTTGCAGGGCCTGGGGAACGCTCTTCCGCCTGTCCAGCCATCCCCACGTCAAAACCTTTCTCAGCAGAGGCAGGCGCTCTCTCCCTCGTACTAGATAGCTCGGCAGAGCCTTCCGAGAAACATGCTGCGTCATTCAGCTTGAACGTGGGACGCGGAGGGGAGAGTACGCTTTCTCCCCGTTTGGAGGCGCCTTGCGCTTGGCTTCAAAGCTGCCTGAACAGCACTAGCGGCCCGACGTCTCTGCACGGCAGGACTGTCGTTGTGGGCCGAGGCTGCGTGTTCTCCCAAAGCGAAAACCGTGCTGGCAATCCCTTTCTAGGAACTCCTCCCACGGCACCCGAGGTTCAGCTCCGGCCAAGTGGAAGGCGACCTCAGGCCTCAAGGTGAAGTTCCAGGGTTTCACGTCAGGGGAGTTGGGTGTGCAGGGGTCTCCAACGAGGCCGTCCTCCACCACGGAGTGCCTTAACCCTGCGACGCTCCTGGGGGCACACAGGATAGGAGCCCATTCACCAGTTTCGCACGATGACCTCTCTCCGTGCCGGAACGGCGGCTCCTGGCTTCTGAGGAACCTTCGCCTAAGCAGGCCCCTGGAGACAGCTCTTCACATTCATAGCAAGGGCAGTGTACTCCTCTCTGGGTTGCCTAGGTTGAGTGGCCCAGTCGTCAGAGAGACTGGCGAAAGCAGCGCTGGGCGGACTCCCTTTGCCCGTCAGTCGAACGGCCTCCTTGACTGAAAGAGAACTGCAGTGCCAAAAGGCACCGTGCTGACGACTGGCTCCAGGAGGAGACTCGGGACAGCACTCTCAGAGAAGCGAAAGCTAGGCTGTGGGCCCAGCCTGAGGAGCAGTACGTACGTTTGCCACACTTCTTTGCACAGCTAGGCGTGAGCCAGAGAGCCTTGGTCCCTGAGGCCTCCCTGAGGTACTGCCATACTTACCCAGTAGATCCCACGCAGAGGTCCCTGTGCCCACAAGGGCCTCCACGGAAGGGCCCTGTTCCTCCCGTTGTGTTTCCTTGAGGTAATCAGAAACCGCTGAGGATACCCGTATGAGCTGAGGTATGAAGCTGGGCGACCCTGGCCAAACCTTATTCCCCTCCGTGGCAGACGAGA
Source organism: Grampus griseus (assembly GCF_964374135.1). Taxonomy (NCBI): domain Eukaryota; kingdom Metazoa; phylum Chordata; class Mammalia; order Artiodactyla; family Delphinidae; genus Grampus; species Grampus griseus. Next base: position 17,373 of record NW_028132380.1, on the reverse strand, counting down.
GAGTGGCGGGTCCTGAGCTGCCTGAAGCACACTCCTCGCGCGCACCTTCTCTTTGCTGCCGGAAGGCCTCACATGAGAAGTCTGAGTCGACTCGTGACAGAAGAAGTCTGAGTGTACTCGTGTGAGGCCTGCTGCTCTCAGTTCCTTGCTGGGAGCTTCAGCAGGAGCGCTCTGGAGCTCGCCGGCAGAAGAATTGTGAGTCCCCCCGCCCCCCCCCGGCCTCAAGCAAAAGTCCAGATTTCCCCCGTTAGTAACACCTCGGAGCGCCAGAGGGAGCGGAGGGGCATGCCTTAACGGAATGCTTCGACCGTGGAAGGTATTTCACGAGACACTGTGCACTCACGTTCGTCGTAACAACCGTCAAAGGGCACACTGTATGCCTTCCAACTCCTCGGCTGTGTTCGAGCCACAGGAAGTAAATGCGTTCGTTTGATTCAGCTCCGTGAATGTGCAACGATGATGGCGAAGCGCTGCCCTGTTCGCTCGAAAGCTCTCGTTCGTACGGCCTTCACACGGCCTCAAGGTACGCAGTTCTGAACAGCCTTACATTCCATGCTGGTGTGCCACCCCCCCCCCACCCGCAGGGAGGAATTTGGGCTCTTCTGAGAAACACCAGTGTGCGTCCCAAGTGAAAGCAGGGCGTCTCCCCCAGGACGTCTCCGAACGGCAGTCGGATGCCGGAGGTGTACTTCCAGCCGGAAAAGGAGGGAAAAGGACAGCTTTCCCAGGGACAACTCTGGACCCTTGGGACCATCCGGAATCACCAAGGCCTAAACTTTGCAGGGCCTGGGGAACGCTCTTCCGCCTGTCCAGCCATCCCCACGTCAAAACCTTTCTCAGCAGAGGCAGGCGCTCTCTCCCTCGTACTAGATAGCTCGGCAGAGCCTTCCGAGAAACATGCTGCGTCATTCAGCTTGAACGTGGGACGCGGAGGGGAGAGTACGCTTTCTCCCCGTTTGGAGGCGCCTTGCGCTTGGCTTCAAAGCTGCCTGAACAGCACTGGCGGCCCGACGTCTCTGCACGGCAGGACTGTCGTTGTGGGCCGAGGCTGCGTGTTCTCCCAAAGCGAAAACCGTGCTGGCAATCCCTTTCTAGGAACTCCTCCCACGGCACCCCAGGTTCAGCTCCGGCCAAGTGGAAGGCGACCTCAGGCCTCAAGGTGAAGTTCCAGGGTTTCACGTCGGGGGAGTTTGGTGTGCAGGGGTCTCCAACGAGGCCGTCCTCCACCACGGAGTGCCTTAACCCTGCGACGCTCCCGGGGGCACACAGGATAGGAGCCCATTCACCAGTTTCGCACGATGACCTCTCTCCGTGCCAGAACGGCGGCTCCTGGCTTCTGAGGAACCTTCGCCTAAGCAGGCCCCTGGAGACAGCTCTTCACATTCATAGCAAGGGCAGTGTACTCCTCGCTGGGTTGCCTAGGTTGAGTGGCCCAGTCGTCAGAGAGACTGGCGAAAGCAGCGCTGGGCGGACTCCCTTTGCCCGTCAGTCGAACGGCCTCCTTGACTGAAAGAGAACTGCAGTGCCAAAAGGCACCGTGCTGACGACTGGCTCCAGGAGGAGACTCGGGACAGCACTCTCAGAGAAGCGAAAGCTAGGCTGTGGGCCCAGCCTGAGGAGCAGTACGTACGTTTGTCGCACTTCTTTGCACAGCTAGGCGTGAGCCAGAGAGCCTTGGTCCCTGAGGCCTCCCTGAGGTACTGCCATACTTACCCAGTAGATCCCACGCAGAGGTCCCTGTGCCCACAAGGGCCTCCATGGAAGGGCCCTGTTCCTCCCGTTGTGTTTCCTTGAGGTAATCAGAAACCGCTGAGGATACCCGTATGAGCTCAGGTATGAAGCTGGGCGACCCTGGCCAAACCTTATTCCCCTCCGTGGCAGACGAGAGAGTGGCGGGTCCTGAGCTGCCTGAAGCACACTCCTCGCGCGCACCTTCTCTTTGCTGCCGGAAGGCCTCACATGAGAAGTCTGAGTCGACTCGTGACAGAAGTCTGAGTGTACTCGTGTGAGGCCTGCTGCTCTCAGTTCCTTGCTGGGAGCTTCAGCAGGAGCGCTCTGGAGCTCGCCGGCAGAAGAATTGTGAGTCCCCCCGCCCCACCCCGGCCTCAAGCAAAAGTCCAGATTTCCCCCGTTAGTAACACCTCGGAGCGCCAGAGGGAGCGGAGGGGCATGCCTTAACGGAATGCTTCGACCGTGGAAGGTATTTCACGAGACACTGTGCACTCACGTTCGTTGTAACAACCGTCAAAGGGCACACTGTATGCCTTCCAACTCCTCGGCTGTGTTCGAGCCACAGGAAGTAAATGCGTTCGTTTGATTCAGCTCCGTGAATGTGCAACGATGATGGCGAAGCGCTGCCCTGTTCGCTCGAAAGCTCTCGTTCGTACGGCCTTCACACGGCCTCAAGGTACGCAGTTCTGAACAGCCTTACATTCCATGCTGGTGTGCCAACCCCCCCCACCCGCAGGGAGGAATTTGGGCTCTTCTGAGAAACACCAGTGTGCGTCCCAAGTGAAAGCAGGGCGTCTCCCCCAGGACGTCTCCGAACGGCAGTCGGATGCCGGAGGTGTACTTCCAGCCGGAAAAGGAGGGAAAAGGACAGCTTTCCCAGGGACAACTCTGGACCCTTGGGACCATCCGGAATCACCAAGGCCTAAACTTTGCAGGGCCTGGGGAACGCTCTTCCGCCTGTCCAGCCATCCCCACGTCAAAACCTTTCTCAGCAGAGGCAGGCGCTCTCTCCCTCGTACTAGATAGCTCGGCAGAGCCTTCCGAGAAACATGCTGCGTCATTCAGCTTGAACGTGGGACGCGGAGGGGAGAGTACGCTTTCTCCCCGTTTGGAGGCGCCTTGCGCTTGGCTTCAAAGCTGCCTGAACAGCACTGGCGGCCCGACGTCTCTGCACGGCAGGACTGTCGTTGTGGGCCGAGGCTGCGTGTTCTCCCAAAGCGAAAACCGTGCTGGCAATCCCTTTCTAGGAACTCCTCCCACGGCACCCCAGGTTCAGCTCCGGCCAAGTGGAAGGCGACCTCAGGCCTCAAGGTGAAGTTCCAGGGTTTCACGTCGGGGGAGTTGGGTGTGCAGGGGTCTCCAACGAGGCCGTCCTCCACCACGGAGTGCCTTAACCCTGCGACGCTCCCGGGGGCACACAGGATAGGAGCCCATTCACCAGTTTCGCACGATGACCTCTCTCCGTGCCGGAACGGCGGCTCCTGGCTTCTGAGGAACCTTCGCCTAAGCAGGCCCCTGGAGACAGCTCTTCACATTCATAGCAAGGGCAGTGTACTCCTCGCTGGGTTGCCTAGGTTGAGTGGCCCAGTCGTCAGAGAGACTGGCGAAAGCAGCGCTGGGCGGACTCCCTTTGCCCGTCAGTCGAACGGCCTCCTTGACTGAAAGAGAACTGCAGTGCCAAAAGGCACCGTGCTGACGACTGGCTCCAGGAGGAGACTCGGGACAGCACTCTCAGAGAAGCGAAAGCTAGGCTGTGGGCCAAGCCTGAGGAGCAGTACGTACGTTTGCCACACTTCTTTGCACAGCTAGGCGTGAGCCAGAGAGCCTTGGTCCCTGAGGCCTCCCTGAGGTACTGCCATACTTACCCAGTAGATCCCACGCAGAGGTCCCTGTGCCCACAAGGGCCTCCATGGAAGGGCCCTGTTCCTCCCGTTGTGTTTCCTTGAGGTAATCAGAAACCGCTGAGGATACCCGTATGAGCTCAGGTATGAAGCTGGGCGACCCTGGCCAAACCTTATTCCCCTCCGTGGCAGACGAGAGAGTGGCGGGTCCTGAGCTGCCTGAAGCACACTCCTCGCGCGCACCTTCTCTTTGCTGCCGGAAGGCCTCACATGAGAAGTCTGAGTCGACTCGTGACAGAAGAAGTCTGAGTGTACTCGTGTGAGGCCTGCTGCTCTCAGTTCCTTGCTGGGAGCTTCAGCAGGAGCGCTCTGGAGCTCGCCGGCAGAAGAATTGTGAGTCCCCCCGCCCCACCCCGGCCTCAAGCAAAAGTCCAGATTTCCCCCGTTAGTAACACCTCGGAGCGCCAGAGGGAGCGGAGGGGCATGCCTTAACGGAATGCTTCGACCGTGGAAGGTATTTCACGAGACACTGTGCACTCACGTTCGTCGTAACAACTGTCAAAGGGCACTGTATTCCTTCCAACTCCTCTGTTGCGTTTGAGCCACAGGAAGTAAAGGCATTCGTTTGATTAAGCTCCGTGAACGGGCAACGATGATGGCGAAGCGCTGCCCTGTTCGCTCGAAAGCTCTCGTCTGTACGGCCTGCCAACGGCCTCAGGGTACGCAGTTCTAAACAGCCTTACGTTCCATGCTGGTGTGCCCCCAATTAGGAATTTGGGCTCTTCTGTGAGACACCCACGTGCGTCCCAAATGAAACCGGGGGGCTCCCCCAGGACGTCTGCGTACGGCAGTCGGTTGCCAGCTGTTTCCTTCCAGCCTGAGAAAGAAAAAGAGGACAGCTTTCCCAGGGACAATTCTGGACCCTTGGGACCATCCAGAGTCACCAAAGCCTAAACTTTGCAGGGCCTGGGGAACGCTCTTCCGCCTGTCCAGCCATCCCCACGTCAAAACCTTTCTCAGCAGAGGCAGGCGCTCTCTCCCTCGTACTAGATAGCTCGGCAGAGCCTTCCGAGAAACATGCTACGTCATTCAGCTTGAACGTGGGACGCGGAGGGGAGAGTACGCTTTCTCCCCGTTTGGAGGCGCCTTGCGCTTGGCTTCAAAGCTGCCTGAACAGCACTAGCGGCCCGACGTCTCTGCACGGCAGGACTGTCGTTGTGGGCCGAGGCTGCGTGTTCTCCCAAAGCGAAAACCGTGCTGGCAATCCCTTTCTAGGAACTCCTCCCACGGCACCCCAGGTTCAGCTCCGGCCAAGTGGAAGGCGACCTCAGGCCTCAAGGTGAAGTTCCAGGGTTTCACGTCAGGGGAGTTGGGTGTGCAGGGGTCTCCAACGAGGCCGTCCTCCACCACGGAGTGCCTTAACCCTGCGACGCTCCTGGGGGCACACAGGATAGGAGCCCATTCACCAGTTTCGCACGATGACCTCTTTCCGTGCCGGAAAGGCGGCTCCTGGCTTCTGAGGAACCTTCGCCTAAGCAGGCCCCTGGAGACAGCTCTTCACATTCATAGCAAGGGCAGTGTACTCCTCTCTGGGTTGCCTAGGTTGAGTGGCCCAGTCGTCAGAGAGACTGGCGAAAGCAGCGCTGGGCGGACTCCCTTTGCCCGTCAGTCGAACGGCCTCCTTGACTGAAAGAGAACTGCAGTGCCAAAAGGCACCGTGCTGACGACTGGCTCCAGGAGGAGACTCGGGACAGCACTCTCAGAGAAGCGAAAGCTAGGCTGTGGGCCCAGCCTGAGGAGCAGTACGTACGTTTGCCACACTTCTTTGCACAGCTAGGCGTGAGCCAGAGAGCCTTGGTCCCTGAGGTCTCCCTGAGGTACTGCCATACTTACCCAGTAGATCCCACACAGAGGTCCCTGTGCCCACAAGGGCCTCCATGGAAGGGCCCTGTTCCTCCCGTTGTGTTTCCTTGAGGTAATCAGAAACCGCTGAGGATACCCGTATGAGCTGAGGTATGAAGCTGGGCGACCCTGGCCAAACCTTATTCCCCTCCGTGGCAGACGAGAGAGTGGCGGGTCCTGAGCTGCCTGAAGCACACTCCTCGCGCGCACCTTCTCTTTGCTGCCGGAAGGCCTCACATGAGAAGTCTGAGTCGACTCGTGACAGAAGAAGTCTGAGTGTACTCGTGTGAGGCCTGCTGCTCTCAGTTCCTTGCTGGGAGCTTCAGCAGGAGCGCTCTGGAGCTCGCCGGCAGAAGAATTGTGAGTCCCCCCGCCCCACCCCGGCCTCAAGCAAAAGTCCAGATTTCCCCCGTTAGTAACACCTCGGAGCGCCAGAGGGAGCGGAGGGGCATGCCTTAACGGAATGCTTCGACCGTGGAAGGTATTTCACGAGACACTGTGCACTCACGTTCGTTGTAACAACCGTCAAAGGGCACACTGTATGCCTTCCAACTCCTCGGCTGTGTTCGAGCCACAGGAAGTAAATGCGTTCGTTTGATTCAGCTCCGTGAATGTGCAACGATGATGGCGAAGCGCTGCCCTGTTCGCTCGAAAGCTCTCGTTCGTACGGCCTTCACACGGCCTCAAGGTACGCAGTTCTGAACAGCCTTACATTCCATGCTGGTGTGCCAACCCCCCCCCACCCGCAGGGAGGAATTTGGGCTCTTCTGAGAAACACCAGTGTGCGTCCCAAGTGAAAGCAGGGCGTCTCCCCCAGGACGTCTCCGAACGGCAGTCGGATGCCGGAGGTGTACTTCCAGCCGGAAAAGGAGGGAAAAGGACAGCTTTCCCAGGGACAACTCTGGACCCTTGGGACCATCCGGAATCACCAAGGCCTAAACTTTGCAGGGCCTGGGGAACGCTCTTCCGCCTGTCCAGCCATCCCCACGTCAAAACCTTTCTCAGCAGAGGCAGGCGCTCTCTCCCTCGTACTAGATAGCTCGGCAGAGCCTTCCGAGAAACATGCTGCGTCATTCAGCTTGAACGTGGGACGCGGAGGGGAGAGTACGCTTTCTCCCCGTTTGGAGGCGCCTTGCGCTTGGCTTCAAAGCTGCCTGAACAGCACTAGCGGCCCGACGTCTCTGCACGGCAGGACTGTCGTTGTGGGCCGAGGCTGCGTGTTCTCCCAAAGCGAAAACCGTGCTGGCAATCCCTTTCTAGGAACTCCTCCCACGGCACCCCAGGTTCAGCTCCGGCCAAGTGGAAGGCGACCTCAGGCCTCAAGGTGAAGTTCCAGGGTTTCACGTCAGGGGAGTTGGGTGTGCAGGGGTCTCCAACGAGGCCGTCCTCCACCACGGAGTGCCTTAACCCTGCGACGCTCCTGGGGGCACACAGGATAGGAGCCCATTCACCAGTTTCGCACGATGACCTCTCTCCGTGCCGGAACGGCGGCTCCTGGCTTCTGAGGAACCTTCGCCTAAGCAGGCCCCTGGAGACAGCTCTTCACATTCATAGCAAGGGCAGTGTACTCCTCTCTGGGTTGCCTAGGTTGAGTGGCCCAGTCGTCAGAGAGACTGGCGAAAGCAGCGCTGGGCGGACTCCCTTTGCCCGTCAGTCGAACGGCCTCCTTGACTGAAAGAGAACTGCAGTGCCAAAAGGCACCGTGCTGACGACTGGCTCCAGGAGGAGACTCGGGACAGCACTCTCAGAGAAGCGAAAGCTAGGCTGTGGGCCCAGCCTGAGGAGCAGTACGTACGTTTGCCACACTTCTTTGCACAGCTAGGCGTGAGCCAGAGAGCCTTGGTCCCTGAGGCCTCCCTGAGGTACTGCCATACTTACCCAGTAGATCCCACGCAGAGGTCCCTATGCCCACAAGGGCCTCCATGGAAGGGCCCTGTTCCTCCCGTTGTGTTTCCTTGAGGTAATCAGAAACCGCTGAGGATACCCGTATGAGCTGAGGTATGAAGCTGGGCGACCCTGGCCAAACCTTATTCCCCTCCGTGGCAGACGAGAGAGTGGCGGGTCCTGAGCTGCCTGAAGCACACTCCTCGCGCGCACCTTCTCTTTGCTGCCGGAAGGCCTCACATGAGAAGTCTGAGTCGACTCGTGACAGAAGAAGTCTGAGTGTACTCGTGTGAGGCCTGCTGCTCTCAGTTCCTTGCTGGGAGCTTCAGCAGGAGCGCTCTGGAGCTCGCCGGCAGAAGAATTGTGAGTCCCCCCGCCCCACCCCGGCCTCAAGCAAAAGTCCAGATTTCCCCCGTTAGTAACACCTCGGAGCGCCAGAGGGAGCGGAGGGGCATGCCTTAACGGAATGCTTCGACCGTGGAAGGTATTTCACGAGACACTGTGCACTCACGTTCGTTGTAACAACCGTCAAAGGGCACACTGTATGCCTTCCAACTCCTCGGCTGTGTTCGAGCCACAGGAAGTAAATGCGATCGTTTGATTCAGCTCCGTGAATGTGCAACGATGATGGCGAAGCGCTGCCCTGTTCGCTCGAAAGCTCTCGTTCGTACGGCCTTCACACGGCCTCAAGGTACGCAGTTCTGAACAGCCTTACATTCCATGCTGGTGTGCCACCCCCCCCCCCACCCGCAGGGAGGAATTTGGGCTCTTCTGAGAAACACCAGTGTGCGTCCCAAGTGAAAGCAGGGCGTCTCCCCCAGGACGTCTCCGAACGGCAGTCAGATGCCGGAGGTGTACTTCCAGCCGGAAAAGGAGGGAAAAGGACAGCTTTCCCAGGGACAACTCTGGACCCTTGGGACCATCCGGAATCACCAAGGCCTAAACTTTGCAGGGCCTGGGGAACGCTCTTCCGCCTGTCCAGCCATCCCCACGTCAAAACCTTTCTCAGCAGAGGCAGGCGCTCTCTCCCTCGTACTAGATAGCTCGGCAGAGCCTTCCGAGAAACATGCTGCGTCATTCAGCTTGAACGTGGGACGCGGAGGGGAGAGTACGCTTTCTCCCCGTTTGGAGGCGCCTTGCGCTTGGCTTCAAAGCTGCCTGAACAGCACTAGCGGCCCGACGTCTCTGCACGGCAGGACTGTCGTTGTGGGCCGAGGCTGCGTGTTCTCCCAAAGCGAAAACCATGCTGGCAATCCCTTTCTAGGAACTCCTCCCACGGCACCCCAGGTTCAGCTCCGGCCAAGTGGAAGGCGACCTCAGGCCTCAAGGTGAAGTTCCAGGGTTTCACGTCAGGGGAGTTGGGTGTGCAGGGGTCTCCAACGAGGCCGTCCTCCACCACGGAGTGCCTTAACCCTGCGACGCTCCTGGGGGCACACAGGATAGGAGCCCATTCACCAGTTTCGCACGATGACCTCTCTCCGTGCCGGAACGGCGGCTCCTGGCTTCTGAGGAACCTTCGCCTAAGGAGGCCCCTGGAGACAGCTCTTCACATTCATAGCAAGGGCAGTGTACTCCTCTCTGGGTTGCCTAGGTTGAGTGGCCCAGTCGTCAGAGAGACTGGCGAAAGCAGCGCTGGGCGGACTCCCTTTGCCCGTCAGTCGAACGGCCTCCTTGACTGAAAGAGAACTGCAGTGCCAAAAGGCACCGTGCTGACGACTGGCTCCAGGAGGAGACTCGGGACAGCACTCTCAGAGAAGCGAAAGCTAGGCTGTGGGCCCAGCCTGAGGAGCAGTACGTACGTTTGCCACACTTCTTTGCACAGCTAGGCGTGAGCCAGAGAGCCTTGGTCCCTGAGGTCTCCCTGAGGTACTGCCATACTTACCCAGTAGATCCCACGCAGAGGTCCCTGTGCCCACAAGGGCCTCCATGGAAGGGCCCTGTTCCTCCCGTTGTGTTTCCTTGAGGTAATCAGAAACCGCTGAGGATACCCGTATGAGCTCAGGTATGAAGCTGGGCGACCCTGGCCAAACCTTATTCCCCTCCGTGGCAGACGAGAGAGTGGCGGGTCCTGAGCTGCCTGAAGCACACTCCTCGCGCGCACCTTCTCTTTGCTGCCGGAAGGCCTCACATGAGAAGTCTGAGTCGACTCGTGACAGAAGAAGTCTGAGTGTACTCGTGTGAGGCCTGCTGCTCTCAGTTCCTTGCTGGGAGCTTCAGCAGGAGCGCTCTGGAGCTCGCCGGCAGAAGAATTGTGAGTCCCCCCGCCCCACCCCGGCCTCAAGCAAAAGTCCAGATTTCCCCCGTTAGTAACACCTCGGAGCGCCAGAGGGAGCGGAGGGGCATGCCTTAACGGAATGCTTCGACCGTGGAAGGTATTTCACGAGACACTGTGCACTCACGTTCGTTGTAACAACCGTCAAAGGGCACACTGTATGCCTTCCAACTCCTCGGCTGTGTTCGAGCCACAGGAAGTAAATGCGTTCGTTTGATTCAGCTCCGTGAATGTGCAACGATGATGGCGAAGCGCTGCCCTGTTCGCTCGAAAGCTCTCGTTCGTACGGCCTTCACACGGCCTCAAGGTACGCAGTTCTGAACAGCCTTACATTCCATGCTGGTGTGCCAACCCCCCCCCCACCCGCAGGGAGGAATTTGGGCTCTTCTGAGAAACACCAGTGTGCGTCCCAAGTGAAAGCAGGGCGTCTCCCCCAGGACGTCTCCGAACGGCAGTCGGATGCCGGAGGTGTACTTCCAGCCGGAAAAGGAGGGAAAAGGACAGCTTTCCCAGGGACAACTCTGGACCCTTGGGACCATCCGGAATCACCAAGGCCTAAACTTTGCAGGGCCTGGGGAACGCTCTTCCGCCTGTCCAGCCATCCCCACGTCAAAACCTTTCTCAGCAGAGGCAGGCGCTCTCTCCCTCGTACTAGATAGCTCGGCAGAGCCTTCCGAGAAACATGCTACGTCATTCAGCTTGAACGTGGGACGCGGAGGGGAGAGTACGCTTTCTCCCCGTTTGGAGGCGCCTTGCGCTTGGCTTCAAAGCTGCCTGAACAGCACTAGCGGCCCGACGTCTCTGCACGGCAGGACTGTCGTTGTGGGCCGAGGCTGCGTGTTCTCCCAAAGCGAAAACCGTGCTGGCAATCCCTTTCTAGGAACTCCTCCCACGGCACCCCAGGTTCAGCTCCGGCCAAGTGGAAGGTGACCTCAGGCCTCAAGGTGAAGTTCCAGGGTTTCACGTCAGGGGAGTTGGGTGTGCAGGGGTCTCCAACGAGGCCGTCCTCCACCACGGAGTGCCTTAACCCTGCGACGCTCCTGGGGGCACACAGGATAGGAGCCCATTCACCAGTTTCGCACGATGACCTCTCTCCGTGCCGGAACGGCGGCTCCTGGCTTCTGAGGAACCTTCGCCTAAGCAGGCCCCTGGAGACAGCTCTTCACATTCATAGCAAGGGCAGTGTACTCCGCTCTGGGTTGCCTAGGTTGAGTGGCCCAGTCGTCAGAGAGACTGGCGAAAGCAGCGCTGGGCGGACTCCCTTTGCCCGTCAGTCGAACGGCCTCCTTGACTGAAAGAGAACTGCAGTGCCAAAAGGCACCGTGCTGACGACTGGCTCCAGGAGGAGACTCGGGACAGCACTCTCAGAGAAGCGAAAGCTAGGCTGTGGGCCCAGCCTGAGGAGCAGTACGTACGTTTGTCACACTTCTTTGCACAGCTAGGCGTGAGCCAGAGAGCCTTGGTCCCTGAGGCCTCCCTGAGGTACTGCCATACTTACCCAGTAGATCCCACGCAGAGGTCCCTGTGCCCACAAGGGCCTCCATGGAAGGGCCCTGTTCCTCCCGTTGTGTTTCCTTGAGGTAATCAGAAACCGCTGAGGATACCCGTATGAGCTCAGGTATGAAGCTGGGCGACCCTGGCCAAACCTTATTCCCCTCCGTGGCAGACGAGAGAGTGGCGGGTCCTGAGCTGCCTGAAGCACACTCCTCGCGCGCACCTTCTCTTTGCTGCCGGAAGGCCTCACATGAGAAGTCTGAGTCGACTCGTGACAGAAGAAGTCTGAGTGTACTCGTGTGAGGCCTGCTGCTCTCAGTTCCTTGCTGGGAGCTTCAGCAGGAGCGCTCTGGAGCTCGCCGGCAGAAGAATTGTGAGTCCCCCCGCCCCACCCCGGCCTCAAGCAAAAGTCCAGATTTCCCCCGTTAGTAACACCTCGGAGCGCCAGAGGGAGCGGAGGGGCATGCCTTAACGGGATGCTTCGACCGTGGAAGGTATTTCACGAGACACTGTGCACTCACGTTCGTTGTAACAACCGTCAAAGGGCACACTGTATGCCTTCCAACTCCTCGGCTGTGTTCGAGCCACAGGAAGTAAATGCGTTCGTTTGATTCAGCTCCGTGAATGTGCAACGATGATGGCGAAGCGCTGCCCTGTTCGCTCGAAAGCTCTCGTTCGTACGGCCTTCACACGGCCTCAAGGTACGCAGTTCTGAACAGCCTTACATTCCATGCTGGTGTGCCAACCCCCCCCCACCCGCAGGGAGGAATTTGGGCTCTTCTGAGAAACACCAGTGTGCGTCCCAAGTGAAAGCAGGGCGTCTCCCCCAGGACGTCTCCGAACGGCAGTCGGATGCCGGAGGTGTACTTCCAGCCGGAAAAGGAGGGAAAAGGACAGCTTTCCCAGGGACAACTCTGGACCCTTGGGACCATCCGGAATCACCAAGGCCTAAACTTTGCAGGGCCTGGGGAACGCTCTTCCGCCTGTCCAGCCATCCCCACGTCAAAACCTTTCTCAGCAGAGGCAGGCGCTCTCTCCCTCGTACTAGATAGCTCGGCAGAGCCTTCCGAGAAACATGCTGCGTCATTCAGCTTGAACGTGGGACGCGGAGGGGAGAGTACGCTTTCTCCCCGTTTGGAGGCGCCTTGCGCTTGGCTTCAAAGCTGCCTGAACAGCACTGGCGGCCCGACGTCTCTGCACGGCAGGACTGTCGTTGTGGGCCGAGGCTGCGTGTTCTCCCAAAGCGAAAACCGTGCTGGCAATCCCTTTCTAGGAACTCCTCCCACGGCACCCCAGGTTCAGCTCCGGCCAAGTGGAAGGCGACCTCAGGCCTCAAGGCTTCCAGGGTTTCACGTCGGGGGAGTTTGGTGTGCAGGGGTCTCCAACGAGGCCGTCCTCCACCACGGAGTGCCTTAACCCTGCGACGCTCCCGGGGGCACACAGGATAGGAGCCCATTCACCAGTTTCGCACGATGACCTCTCTCCGTGCCGGAACGGCGGCTCCTGGCTTCTGAGGAACCTTCGCCTAAGCAGGCCCCTGGAGACAGCTCTTCACATTCATAGCAAGGGCAGTGTACTCCTCTCTGGGTTGCCTAGGTTGAGTGGCCCAGTCGTCAGAGAGACTGGCGAAAGCAGCGCTGGGCGGACTCCCTTTGCCCGTCAGTCGAACGGCCTCCTTGACTGAAAGAGAACTGCAGTGCCAAAAGGCACCGTGCTGACGACTGGCTCCAGGAGGAGACTCGGGACAGCACTCTCAGAGAAGCGAAAGCTAGGCTGTGGGCCCAGCCTGAGGAGCAGTACGTACGTTTGTCACACTTCTTTGCACAGCTAGGCGTGAGCCAGAGAGCCTTGGTCCCTGAGGCCTCCCTGAGGTACTGCCATACTTACCCAGTAGATCCCACGCAGAGGTCCCTGTGCCCACAAGGGCCTCCATGGAAGGGCCCTGTTCCTCCCGTTGTGTTTCCTTGAGGTAATCAGAAACCGCTGAGGATACCCGTATGAGCTCAGGTATGAAGCTGGGCGACCCTGGCCAAACCTTATTCCCCTCCGTGGCAGACGAGAGAGTGGCGGGTCCTGAGCTGCCTGAAGCACACTCCTCGCGCGCACCTTCTCTTTGCTGCCGGAAGGCCTCACATGAGAAGTCTGAGTCGACTCGTGACAGAAGTCTGAGTGTACTCGTGTGAGGCCTGCTGCTCTCAGTTCCTTGCTGGGAGCTTCAGCAGGAGCGCTCTGGAGCTCGCCGGCAGAAGAATTGTGAGTCCCCCCGCCCCACCCCGGCCTCAAGCAAAAGTCCAGATTTCCCCCGTTAGTAACACCTCGGAGCGCCAGAGGGAGCGGAGGGGCATGCCTTAACGGAATGCTTCGACCGTGGAAGGTATTTCACGAGACACTGTGCACTCACGTTCGTTGTAACAACCGTCAAAGGGCACACTGTATGCCTTCCAACTCCTCGGCTGTGTTCGAGCCACAGGAAGTAAATGCGTTCGTTTGATTCAGCTCCGTGAATGTGCAACGATGATGGCGAAGCGCTGCCCTGTTCGCTCGAAAGCTCTCGTTCGTACGGCCTTCACACGGCCTCAAGGTACGCAGTTCTGAACAGCCTTACATTCCATGCTGGTGTGCCAACCCCCCCCACCCGCAGGGAGGAATTTGGGCTCTTCTGAGAAACACCAGTGTGCGTCCCAAGTGAAAGCAGGGCGTCTCCCCCAGGACGTCTCCGAACGGCAGTCGGATGCCGGAGGTGTACTTCCAGCCGGAAAAGGAGGGAAAAGGACAGCTTTCCCAGGGACAACTCTGGACCCTTGGGACCATCCGGAATCACCAAGGCCTAAACTTTGCAGGGCCTGGGGAACGCTCTTCCGCCTGTCCAGCCATCCCCACGTCAAAACCTTTCTCAGCAGAGGCAGGCGCTCTCTCCCTCGTACTAGATAGCTCGGCAGAGCCTTCCGAGAAACATGCTGCGTCATTCAGCTTGAACGTGGGACGCGGAGGGGAGAGTACGCTTTCTCCCCGTTTGGAGGCGCCTTGCGCTTGGCTTCAAAGCTGCCTGAACAGCACTAGCGGCCCGACGTCTCTGCACGGCAGGACTGTCGTTGTGGGCCGAGGCTGCGTGTTCTCCCAAAGCGAAAACCGTGCTGGCAATCCCTTTCTAGGAACTCCTCCCACGGCACCCCAGGTTCAGCTCCGGCCAAGTGGAAGGCGACCTCAGGCCTCAAGGTGAAGTTCCAGGGTTTCACGTCAGGGGAGTTGGGTGTGCAGGGGTCTCCAACGAGGCCGTCCTCCACCACGGAGTGCCTTAACCCTGCGACGCTCCTGGGGGCACACAGGATAGGAGCCCATTCACCAGTTTCGCACGATGACCTCTCTCCGTGCCGGAACGGCGGCTCCTGGCTTCTGAGGAACCTTCGCCTAAGCAGGCCCCTGGAGACAGCTCTTCACATTCATAGCAAGGGCAGTGTACTCCTCTCTGGGTTGCCTAGGTTGAGTGGCCCAGTCGTCAGAGAGACTGGCGAAAGCAGCGCTGGGCGGACTCCCTTTGCCCGTCAGTCGAACGGCCTCCTTGACTGAAAGAGAACTGCAGTGCCAAAAGGCACCGTGCTGACGACTGGCTCCAGGAGGAGACTCGGGACAGCACTCTCAGAGAAGCGAAAGCTAGGCTGTGGGCCCAGCCTGAGGAGCAGTACGTACGTTTGCCACACTTCTTTGCACAGCTAGGCGTGAGCCAGAGAGCCTTGGTCCCTGAGGCCTCCCTGAGGTACTGCCATACTTACCCAGTAGATCCCACGCAGAGGTCCCTGTGCCCACAAGGGCCTCCACGGAAGGGCCCTGTTCCTCCCGTTGTGTTTCCTTGAGGTAATCAGAAACCGCTGAGGATACCCGTATGAGCTGAGGTATGAAGCTGGGCGACCCTGGCCAAACCTTATTCCCCTCCGTGGCAGACGAGAGAGTGGCGGGTCCTGAGCTGCCTGAAGCACACTCCTCGCGCGCACCTTCTCTTTGCTGCCGGAAGGCCTCACATGAGAAGTCTGAGTCGACTCGTGACAGAAGAAGTCTGAGTGTACTCGTGTGAGGCCTGCTGCTCTCAGTTCCTTGCTGGGAGCTTCAGCAGGAGCGCTCTGGAGCTCGCCGGCAGAAGAATTGTGAGTCCCCCCGCCCCACCCCGGCCTCAAGCAAAAGTCCAGATTTCCCCCGTTAGTAACACCTCGGAGCGCCAGAGGGAGCGGAGGGGCATGCCTTAACGGAATGCTTCGACCGTGGAAGGTATTTCACGAGACACTGTGCACTCACGTTCGTCGTAACAACTGTCAAAGGGCACTGTATGCCTTCCAACTCCTCTGTTGCGTTTGAGCCACAGGAAGTAAAGGCATTCGTTTGATTAAGCTCCGTGAACGGGCAACGATGATGGCGAAGCGCTGCCCTGTTCGCTCGAAAGCTCTCGTCTGTACGGCCTGCCAACGGCCTCAGGGTACGCAGTTCTAAACAGCCTTACGTTCCATGCTGGTGTGCCCCCAATTAGGAATTTGGGCTCTTCTGTGAGACACCCACGTGCGTCCCAAATGAAACCGGGGGGCTCCCCCAGGACGTCTGCGTACGGCAGTCGGTTGCCAGCTGTTTCCTTCCAGCCGGAGAAAGAAAAAGAGGACAGCTTTCCCAGGGACAATTCTGGACCCTTGGGACCATCCAGAGTCACCAAAGCCTAAACTTTGCAGGGCCTGGGGAACGCTCTTCCGCCTGTCCAGCCATCCCCACGTCAAAACCTTTCTCAGCAGAGGCAGGCGCTCTCTCCCTCGTACTAGATAGCTCGGCAGAGCCTTCCGAGAAACATGCTACGTCATTCAGCTTGAACGTGGGACGCGGAGGGGAGAGTACGCTTTCTCCCCGTTTGGAGGCGCCTTGCGCTTGGCTTCAAAGCTGCCTGAACAGCACTAGCGGCCCGACGTCTCTGCACGGCAGGACTGTCGTTGTGGGCCGAGGCTGCGTGTTCTCCCAAAGCGAAAACCGTGCTGGCAATCCCTTTCTAGGAACTCCTCCCACGGCACCCCAGGTTCAGCTCCGGCCAAGTGGAAGGTGACCTCAGGCCTCAAGGTGAAGTTCCAGGGTTTCACGTCAGGGGAGTTGGGTGTGCAGGGGTCTCCAACGAGGCCGTCCTCCACCACGGAGTGCCTTAACCCTGCGACGCTCCTGGGGGCACACAGGATAGGAGCCCATTCACCAGTTTCGCACGATGACCTCTCTCCGTGCCGGAACGGCGGCTCCTGGCTTCTGAGGAACCTTCGCCTAAGCAGGCCCCTGGAGACAGCTCTTCACATTCATAGCAAGGACAGTGTACTCCGCTCTGGGTTGCCTAGGTTGAGTGGCCCAGTCGTCAGAGAGACTGGCGAAAGCAGCGCTGGGCGGACTCCCTTTGCCCGTCAGTCGAACGGCCTCCTTGACTGAAAGAGAACTGCAGTGCCAAAAGGCACCGTGCTGACGACTGGCTCCAGGAGGAGACTCGGGACAGCACTCTCAGAGAAGCGAAAGCTAGGCTGTGGGCCCAGCCTGAGGAGCAGTACGTACGTTTGTCACACTTCTTTGCACAGCTAGGCGTGAGCCAGAGAGCCTTGGTCCCTGAGGCCTCCCTGAGGTACTGCCATACTTACCCAGTAGATCCCACGCAGAGGTCCCTGTGCCCACAAGGGCCTCCATGGAAGGGCCCTGTTCCTCCCGTTGTGTTTCCTTGAGGTAATCAGAAACCGCTGAGGATACCCGTATGAGCTCAGGTATGAAGCTGGGCGACCCTGGCCAAACCTTATTCCCCTCCGTGGCAGACGAGAGAGTGGCGGGTCCTGAGCTGCCTGAAGCACACTCCTCGCGCGCACCTTCTCTTTGCTGCCGGAAGGCCTCACATGAGAAGTCTGAGTCGACTCGTGACAGAAGAAGTCTGAGTGTACTCGTGTGAGGCCTGCTGCTCTCAGTTCCTTGCTGGGAGCTTCAGCAGGAGCGCTCTGGAGCTCGCCGGCAGAAGAATTGTGAGTCCCCCCGCCCCACCCCGGCCTCAAGCAAAAGTCCAGATTTCCCCCGTTAGTAACACCTCGGAGCGCCAGAGGGAGCGGAGGGGCATGCCTTAACGGGATGCTTCGACCGTGGAAGGTATTTCACGAGACACTGTGCACTCACGTTCGTTGTAACAACCGTCAAAGGGCACACTGTATGCCTTCCAACTCCTCGGCTGTGTTCGAGCCACAGGAAGTAAATGCGTTCGTTTGATTC
>NW_028132381.1:0-26367 GCF_964374135.1 Grampus griseus | reverse complement strand
CCCCGAAGCCTGACCCTCACCCGTCCCCTAATCCTAACCCGTACGCTGACACTAACCCGCGCCCTCACACGTACGCTCCCCCTAAAGCGTTGTCGTACCCTCACCTGGACCCTAAACCGTCCCCGTCCCCTAACCCTAACCCTAGCCCGAACCCTAACCCTAACCCTTCCCCGAAGCCTGACCCTCACCCGTCCCCTAATCCTAACCCGTACGCTGACACTAACCCGCGCCCTCACACGTACGCTCCCCCTAAAGCGTTGTCGTACCCTCACCTGGACCCTAAACCGTCCCCGTCCCCTAACCCTAACCCTAGCCCGAACCCTAACCCTAACCCTGCCCCGAAGCCTGACCCTCACCCGTCCCCTAATCCTAACCCGTACGCTGACACTAACCCGCGCCCTCACACGTACGCTCCCCCTAAAGCGTTGTCGTACCCTCACCTGGACCCTAAACCGTCCCCGTCCCCTAACCCTAACCCTAGCCCGAACCCTAACCCTAACCCTGCCCCGAAGCCTGACCCTCACCCGTCCCCTAATCCTAACCCGTACGCTGACACTAACCCGCGCCCTCACACGTACGCTCCCCCTAAAGCGTTGTCGTACCCTCACCTGGACCCTAAACCGTCCCCGTCCCCTAACCCTAACCCTAGCCCGAACCCTAACCCTAACCCTTCCCGAAGCCTGACCCTCACCCGTCCCCTAATCCTAACCCGTACGCTGACACTAACCCGCGCCCTCACACGTACGCTCCCCCTAAAGCGTTGTCGTACCCTCACCTGGACCCTAAACCGTCCCCGTCCCCTAACCCTAACCCTAGCCCGAACCCTAACCCTAACCCTTCCCCGAAGCCTGACCCTCACCCGTCCCCTAATCCTAACCCGTACGCTGACACTAACCCGCGCCCTCACACGTACGCTCCCCCTAAAGCGTTGTCGTACCCTCACCTGGACCCTAAACCGTCCCCGTCCCCTAACCCTAACCCTAGCCCGAACCCTAACCCTAACCCTTCCCCGAAGCCTGACCCTCACCCGTCCCCTAATCCTAACCCGTACGCTGACACTAACCCGCGCCCTCACACGTACGCTCCCCCTAAAGCGTTGTCGTACCCTCACCTGGACCCTAAACCGTCCCCGTCCCCTAACCCTAACCCTAGCCCGAACCCTAACCCTAACCCTTCCCCGAAGCCTGACCCTCACCCGTCCCCTAATCCTAACCCGTACGCTGACACTAACCCGCGCCCTCACACGTACGCTCCCCCTAAAGCGTTGTCGTACCCTCACCTGGACCCTAAACCGTCCCCGTCCCCTAACCCTAACCCTAGCCCGAACCCTAACCCTAACCCTGCCCCGAAGCCTGACCCTCACCCGTCCCCTAATCCTAACCCGTACGCTGACACTAACCCGCGCCCTCACACGTACGCTCCCCATAAAGCGTTGTCGTACCCTCACCTGGACCCTAAACCGTCCCCGTCCCCTAACCCTAACCCTAGCCCGAACCCTAACCCTAACCCTTCCCCGAAGCCTGACCCTCACCCGTCCCCTAATCCTAACCCGTACGCTGACACTAACCCGCGCCCTCACACGTACGCTCCCCCTAAAGCGTTGTCGTACCCTCACCTGGACCCTAAACCGTCCCCGTCCCCTAACCCTATCCCTAGCCCGAACCCTAACCCTAACCCTTCCCCGAAGCCTGACCCTCACCCGTCCCCTAATCCTAACCCGTACGCTGACACTAACCCGGGCCCTCACACGTACGCTCCCCCTAAAGCGTTGTCGTACCCTCACCTGGACCCTAAACCGTCCCCGTCCCCTAACCCTAACCCTAGCCCGAACCCTAACCCTAACCCTTCCCCGAAGCCTGACCCTCACCCGTCCCCTAATCCTAACCCGTACGCTGACACTAACCCGCGCCCTCACACGTACGCTCCCCCTAAAGCGTTGTCGTACCCTCACCTGGACCCTAAACCGTCCCCGTCCCCTAACCCTAACCCTAGCCCGAACCCTAACCCTAACCCTTCCCCGAAGCCTGACCCTCACCCGTCCCCTAATCCTAACCCGTACGCTGACACTAACCCGCGCCCTCACACGTACGCTCCCCCTAAAGCGTTGTCGTACCCTCACCTGGACCCTAAACCGTCCCCGTCCCCTAACCCTAACCCTAGCACGAACCCTAACCCTAACCCTTCCCCGAAGCCTGACCCTCACCCGTCCCCTAATCCTAACCCGTACGCTGACACTAACCCGCGCCCTCACACGTACGCTCCCCCTAAAGCGTTGTCGTACCCTCACCTGGACCCTAAACCGTCCCCGTCCCCTAACCCTAACCCTAGCCCGAACCCTAACCCTAACCCTGCCCCGAAGCCTGACCCTCACCCGTCCCCTAATCCTAACCCGTACGCTGACACTAACCCGCGCCCTCACACGTACGCTCCCCCTAAAGCGTTGTCGTACCCTCACCTGGACCCTAAACCGTCCCCGTCCCCTAACCCTAACCCTAGCCCGAACCCTAACCCTAACCCTTTCCCCGAAGCCTGACCCTCACCCGTCCCCTAATCCTAACCCGTACGCTGACACTAACCCGCGCCCTCACACGTACGCTCCCCCTAAAGCGTTGTCGTACCCTCACCTGGACCCTAAACCGTCCCCGTCCCCTAACCCTAACCCTAGCCCGAACCCTAACCCTAACCCTTCCCCGAAGCCTGACCCTCACCCGTCCCCTAATCCTAACCCGTACGCTGACACTAACCCGCGCCCTCACACGTACGCTCCCCCTAAAGCGTTGTCGTACCCTCACCTGGACCCTAAACCGTCCCCGTCCCCTAACCCTAACCCTAGCCCGAACCCTAACCCTAACCCTTCCCCGAAGCCTGACCCTCACCCGTCCCCTAATCCTAACCCGTACGCTGACACTAACCCGCGCCCTCACACGTACGCTCCCCCTAAAGCGTTGTCGTACCCTCACCTGGACCCTAAACCGTCCCCGTCCCCTAACCCTAACCCTAGCCCGAACCCTAACCCTAACCCTGCCCCGAAGCCTGACCCTCACCCGTCCCCTAATCCTAACCCGTACGCTGACACTAACCCGCGCCCTCACACGTACGCTCCCCCTAAAGCGTTGTCGTACCCTCACCTGGACCCTAAACCGTCCCCGTCCCCTAACCCTAACCCTAGCCCGAACCCTAACCCTAACCCTTCCCCGAAGCCTGACCCTCACCCGTCCCCTAATCCTAACCCGTACGCTGACACTAACCCGGGCCCTCACACGTACGCTCCCCCTAAAGCGTTGTCGTACCCTCACCTGGACCCTAAACCGTCCCCGTCCCCTAACCCTAACCCTAGCCCGAACCCTAACCCTAACCCTTCCCCGAAGCCTGACCCTCACCCGTCCCCTAATCCTAACCCGTACGCTGACACTAACCCGCGCCCTCACACGTACGCTCCCCCTAAAGCGTTGTCGTACCCTCACCTGGACCCTAAACCGTCCCCGTCCCCTAACCCTAACCCTAGCCCGAACCCTAACCCTAACCCTTCCCCGAAGCCTGACCCTCACCCGTCCCCTAATCCTAACCCGTACGCTGACACTAACCCGCGCCCTCACACGTACGCTCCCCCTAAAGCGTTGTCGTACCCTCACCTGGACCCTAAACCGTCCCCGTCCCCTAACCCTAACCCTAGCACGAACCCTAACCCTAACCCTTCCCCGAAGCCTGACCCTCACCCGTCCCCTAATCCTAACCCGTACGCTGACACTAACCCGCGCCCTCACACGTACGCTCCCCCTAAAGCGTTGTCGTACCCTCACCTGGACCCTAAACCGTCCCCGTCCCCTAACCCTAACCCTAGCCCGAACCCTAACCCTAACCCTGCCCCGAAGCCTGACCCTCACCCGTCCCCTAATCCTAACCCGTACGCTGACACTAACCCGCGCCCTCACACGTACGCTCCCCCTAAAGCGTTGTCGTACCCTCACCTGGACCCTAAACCGTCCCCGTCCCCTAACCCTAACCCTAGCCCGAACCCTAACCCTAACCCTTTCCCGAAGCCTGACCCTCACCCGTCCCCTAATCCTAACCCGTACGCTGACACTAACCCGCGCCCTCACACGTACGCTCCCCCTAAAGCGTTGTCGTACCCTCACCTGGACCCTAAACCGTCCCCGTCCCCTAACCCTAACCCTAGCCCGAACCCTAACCCTAACCCTTCCCCGAAGCCTGACCCTCACCCGTCCCCTAATCCTAACCCGTACGCTGACACTAACCCGCGCCCTCACACGTACGCTCCCCCTAAAGCGTTGTCGTACCCTCACCTGGACCCTAAACCGTCCCCGTCCCCTAACCCTAACCCTAGCACGAACCCTAACCCTAACCCTTCCCCGAAGCCTGACCCTCACCCGTCCCCTAATCCTAACCCGTACGCTGACACTAACCCGCGCCCTCACACGTACGCTCCCCCTAAAGCGTTGTCGTACCCTCACCTGGACCCTAAACCGTCCCCGTCCCCTAACCCTAACCCTAGCCCGAACCCTAACCCTAACCCTGCCCCGAAGCCTGACCCTCACCCGTCCCCTAATCCTAACCCGTACGCTGACACTAACCCGCGCCCTCACACGTACGCTCCCCCTAAAGCGTTGTCGTACCCTCACCTGGACCCTAAACCGTCCCCGTCCCCTAACCCTAACCCTAGCCCGAACCCTAACCCTAACCCTTCCCCGAAGCCTGACCCTCACCCGTCCCCTAATCCTAACCCGTACGCTGACACTAACCCGGGCCCTCACACGTACGCTCCCCCTAAAGCGTTGTCGTACCCTCACCTGGACCCTAAACCGTCCCCGTCCCCTAACCCTAACCCTAGCCCGAACCCTAACCCTAACCCTTCCCCGAAGCCTGACCCTCACCCGTCCCCTAATCCTAACCCGTACGCTGACACTAACCCGCGCCCTCACACGTACGCTCCCCCTAAAGCGTTGTCGTACCCTCACCTGGACCCTAAACCGTCCCCGTCCCCTAACCCTAACCCTAGCCCGAACCCTAACCCTAACCCTTCCCCGAAGCCTGACCCTCACCCGTCCCCTAATCCTAACCCGTACGCTGACACTAACCCGCGCCCTCACACGTACGCTCCCCCTAAAGCGTTGTCGTACCCTCACCTGGACCCTAAACCGTCCCCGTCCCCTAACCCTAACCCTAGCCCGAACCCTAACCCTAACCCTTCCCCGAAGCCTGACCCTCACCCGTCCCCTAATCCTAACCCGTACGCTGACACTAACCCGCGCCCTCACACGTACGCTCCCCCTAAAGCGTTGTCGTACCCTCACCTGGACCCTAAACCGTCCCCGTCCCCTAACCCTAACCCTAGCCCGAACCCTAACCCTAACCCTGCCCCGAAGCCTGACCCTCACCCGTCCCCTAATCCTAACCCGTACGCTGACACTAACCCGCGCCCTCACACGTACGCTCCCCCTAAAGCGTTGTCGTACCCTCACCTGGACCCTAAACCGTCCCCGTCCCCTAACCCTAACCCTAGCCCGAACCCTAACCCTAACCCTTCCCCGAAGCCTGACCCTCACCCGTCCCCTAATCCTAACCCGTACGCTGACACTAACCCGCGCCCTCACACGTACGCTCCCCCTAAAGCATTGTCGTACCCTCACCTGGACCCTAAACCGTCCCCGTCCCCTAACCCTAACCCTAGCCCGAACCCTAACCCTAACCCTTCCCCGAAGCCTGACCCTCACCCGTCCCCTAATCCTAACCCGTACGCTGACACTAACCCGCGCCCTCACACGTACGCTCCCCCTAATGCGTTGTCGTACCCTCACCTGGACCCTAAACCGTCCCCGTCCCCTAACCCTAACCCTAGCCCGAACCCTAACCCCAACCCTTCCCCGAAGCCTGACCCTCACCCGTCCCCTAATCCTAACCCGTACGCTGACACTAACCCGCGCCCTCACACGTACGCTCCCCCTAAAGCGTTGTCGTACCCTCACCTGGACCCTAAACCGTCCCCGTCCCCTAACCCTAACCCTAGCCCGAACCCTAACCCTAACCCTTCCCCGAAGCCTGACCCTCACCCGTCCCCTAATCCTAACCCGTACGCTGACACTAACCCGCGCCCTCACACGTACGCTCCCCCTAAAGCGTTGTCGTACCCTCACCTGGACCCTAAACCGTCCCCGTCCCCTAACCCTAACCCTAGCCCGAACCCTAACCCTAACCCTGCCCCGAAGCCTGACCCTCACCCGTCCCCTAATCCTAACCCGTACGCTGACACTAACCCGCGCCCTCACACGTACGCTCCCCCTAAAGCGTTGTCGACCCTCACCTGGACCCTAAACCGTCCCCGTCCCCTAACCCTAACCCTAGCCCGAACCCTAACCCTAACCCTTATCCGAAGCCTGACCCTCACCCGTCCCCTAATCCTAACCCGTACGCTGACACTAACCCGCGCCCTCACACGTACGCTCCCCCTAAAGCGTTGTCGTACCCTCACCTGGACCCTAAACCATCCCCGTCCCCTAACCCTAACCCTAGCCCGAACCCTAACCCTAACCCTTCCCCGAAGCCTGACCCTCACCCGTCCCCTAATCCTAACCCGTACGCTGACACTAACCCGCGCCCTCACACGTACGCTCCCCCTAAAGCGTTGTCGTACCCTCACCTGGACCCTAAACCGTCCCCGTCCCCTAACCCTAACCCTAGCCCGAACCCTAACCCTAACCCTTCCCCGAAGCCTGACCCTCACCCGTCCCCTTATCCTAACCCGTACGCTGACACTAACCCGCGCCCTCACACGTACGCTCCCCCTAAAGTGTTGTCGTACCCTCACCTGGACCCTAAACCGTCCCCGTCCCCTAACCCTAACCCTAGCCCGAACCCTAATCCTAACTCTTCCCCGAAGCCTGACCCTCACCCGTCCCCTAATCCTAACCCGTACGCTGACACTAACCCGCGCCCTCACACGTACGCTCCCCCTAAAGCGTTGTCGTACCCTCACCTGGACCCTAAACCGTCCCCGTCCCCTAACCCTAACCCTAGCCCGAACCCTAACCCTAACCCTTCCCCGAAGCCTGACCCTCACCCGTCCCCTAATCCTAACCCGTACGCTGACACTAACCCGCGCCCTCACACGTACGCTCCCCCTAAAGCGTTGTCGTACCCTCACCTGGACCCTAAACCGTCCCCGTCCCCTAACCCTAACCCTAGCCCGAACCCTAACCCTAACCCTGCCCCGAAGCCTGACCCTCACCCGTCCCCTAATCCTAACCCGTACGCTGACACTAACCCGCGCCCTCACACGTACGCTCCCCCTAAAGCGTTGTCGTACCCTCACCTGGACCCTAAACCGTCCCCGTCCCCTAACCCTAACCCTAGCCCGAACCCTAACCCTAACCCTGCCCCGAAGCCTGACCCTCACCCGTCCCCTAATCCTAACCCGTACGCTGACACTAACCCGCGCCCTCACACGTACGCTCCCCCTAAAGCGTTGTCGTACCCTCACCTGGACCCTAAACCGTCCCCGTCCCCTAACCCTAACCCTAGCCCGAACCCTAACCCTAACCCTTCCCCGAAGCCTGACCCTCACCCGTCCCCTAATCCTAACCCGTACGCTGACACTAACCCGCGCCCTCACACGTACGCTCCCCCTAAAGTGTTGTCGTACCCTCACCTGGACCCTAAACCGTCCCCGTCCCCTAACCCTAACCCTAGCCCGAACCCTAACCCTAACTCTTCCCCGAAGCCTGACCCTCACCCGTCCCCTAATCCTAACCCGTACGCTGACACTAACCCGCGCCCTCACACGTACGCTCCCCCTAAAGCGTTGTCGTACCCTCACCTGGACCCTAAACCGTCCCCGTCCCCTAACCCTAACCCTAGCCCGAACCCTAACCCTAACCCTTCCCCGAAGCCTGACCCTCACCCGTCCCCTAATCCTGACCCGTACGCTGACACTAACCCACGCCCTCACACGTACGCTCCCCCTAAAGCGTTGTCGTACCCTCACCTGGACCCTAAACCGTCCCCGTCCCCTAACCCTAACCCTAGCCCGAACCCTAACCCTAACCCTTCCCCGAAGCCTGACCCTCACCCGTCCCATAATCCTAACCCGTACGCTAACACTAACCCGCGCCCTCACACGTACGCTCCCCCTAAAGCGTTGTCGTACCCTCACCTGGACCCTAAACCGTCCCCGTCCCCTAACCCTAACCCTAGCCCGAACCCTAACCCTAACCCTTCCCCGAAGCCTGACCCTCACCCGTCCCCTAATCCTAACCCGTACGCTGACACTAACCCGCGCCCTCACACGTACGCTCCCCCTAAAGCGTTGTCGTACCCTCACCTGGACCCTAAACCGTCCCCGTCCCCTAACCCTAACCCTAGCCCGAACCCTAACCCTAACCCTTCCCCGAAGCCTGACCCTCACCCGTCCCCTAATCCTAACCCGTACGCTGACACTAACCCGCGCCCTCACACGTACGCTCCCCCTAAAGCGTTGTCGTACCCTCACCTGGACCCTAAACCGTCCCCGTCCCCTAACCCTAACCCTAGCCCGAACCCTAACCCTAACCCTTCCCCGAAGCCTGACCCTCACCCGTCCCCTAATCCTAACCCGTACGCTGACACTAACCCGCGCCCTCACACGTACGCTCCCCCTAAAGCGTTGTCGTACCCTCACCTGGACCCTAAACCGTCCCCGTCCCCTAACCCTAACCCTAGCCCGAACCCTAACCCTAACCCTTCCCCGAAGCCTGACCCTCACCCGTCCCCTAATCCTAACCCGTACGCTGACACTAACCCGCGCCCTCACACGTACGCTCCCCCTAAAGCGTTGTCGTACCCTCACCTGGACCCTAAACCGTCCCCGTCCCCTAACCCTAACCCTAGCCCGAACCCTAACCCTAACCCTGCCCCGAAGCCTGACCCTCACCCGTCCCCTAATCCTAACCCGTACGCTGACACTAACCCGCGCCCTCACACGTACGCTCCCCCTAAAGCGTTGTCGTACCCTCACCTGGACCCTAAACCGTCCCCGTCCCCTAACCCTAACCCTAGCCCGAACCCTAACCCTAACCCTGCCCCGAAGCCTGACCCTCACCCGTCCCCTAATCCTAACCCGTACGCTGACACTAACCCGCGCCCTCACACGTACGCTCCCCCTAAAGCGTTGTCGTACCCTCACCTGGACCCTAAACCGTCCCCGTCCCCTAACCCTAACCCTAGCCCGAACCCTAACCCTAACCCTTCCCCGAAGCCTGACCCTCACCCGTCCCCTAATCCTAACCCGTACGCTGACACTAACCCGCGCCCTCACACGTACGCTCCCCCTAAAGCGTTGTCGTACCCTCACCTGGACCCTAAACCGTCCCCGTCCCCTAACCCTAACCCTAGCCCGAACCCTAACCCTAACCCTTCCCCGAAGCCTGACCCTCACCCGTCCCCTAATCCTAACCCGTACGCTGACACTAACCCGCGCCCTCACACGTACGCTCCCCCTAAAGCGTTGTCGTACCCTCACCTGGACCCTAAACCGTCCCCGTCCCCTAACCCTAACCCTAGCCCGAACCCTAACCCTAACCCTTCCCCGAAGCCTGACCCTCACCCGTCCCCTAATCCTAACCCGTACGCTGACACTAACCCGCGCCCTCACACGTACGCTCCCCCTAAAGCGTTGTCGTACCCTCACCTGGACCCTAAACCGTCCCCGTCCCCTAACCCTAACCCTAGCCCGAACCCTAACCCTAACCCTTCCCCGAAGCCTGACCCTCACCCGTCCCCTAATCCTAACCCGTACGCTGACACTAACCCGCGCCCTCACACGTACGCTCCCCCTAAAGCGTTGTCGTACCCTCACCTGGACCCTAAACCGTCCCCGTCCCCTAACCCTAACCCTAGCCCGAACCCTAACCCTAACCCTTCCCCGAAGCCTGACCCTCACCCGTCCCCTAATCCTAACCCGTACGCTGACACTAACCCGCGCCCTCACACGTACGCTCCCCCTAAAGCGTTGTCGTACCCTCACCTGGACCCTAAACCGTCCCCGTCCCCTAACCCTAACCCTAGCCCGAACCCTAACCCTAACCCTGCCCCGAAGCCTGACCCTCACCCGTCCCCTAATCCTAACCCGTACGCTGACACTAACCCGCGCCCTCACACGTACGCTCCCCCTAAAGCGTTGTCGTACCCTCACCTGGACCCTAAACCGTCCCCGTCCCCTAACCCTAACCCTAGCCCGAACCCTAACCCTAACCCTGCCCCGAAGCCTGACCCTCACCCGTCCCCTAATCCTAACCCGTACGCTGACACTAACCCGCGCCCTCACACGTACGCTCCCCCTAAAGCGTTGTCGTACCCTCACCTGGACGCTAAACCGTCCCCGTCCCCTAACCCTAACCCTAGCCCGAACCCTAACCCTAACCCTTCCCCGAAGCCTGACCCTCACCCGTCCCCTAATCCTAACCCGTACGCTGACACTAACCCGCGCCCTCACACGTACGCTCCCCCTAAAGCGTTGTCGTACCCTCACCTGGACCCTAAACCGTCCCCGTCCCCTAACCCTAACCCTAGCCCGAACCCTAACCCTAACCCTTCCCCGAAGCCTGACCCTCACCCGTCCCCTAATCCTAACCCGTACGCTGACACTAACCCGCGCCCTCACACGTACGCTCCCCCTAAAGCGTTGTCGTACCCTCACCTGGACCCTAAACCGTCCCCGTCCCCTAACCCTAACCCTAGCCCGAACCCTAACCCTAACCCTTCCCCGAAGCCTGACCCTCACCCGTCCCCTAATCCTAACCCGTACGCTGACACTAACCCGCGCCCTCACACGTACGCTCCCCCTAAAGCGTTGTCGTACCCTCACCTGGACCCTAAACCGTCCCCGTCCCCTAACCCTAACCCTAGCCCGAACCCTAACCCTAACCCTGCCCCGAAGCCTGACCCTCACCCGTCCCCTAATCCTAACCCGTACGCTGACACTAACCCGCGCCCTCACACGTACGCTCCCCCTAAAGTGTTGTCGTACCCTCACCTGGACCCTAAACCGTCCCCGTCCCCTAACCCTAACCCTAGCCCGAACCCTAACCCTAACTCTTCCCCGAAGCCTGACCCTCACCCGTCCCCTAATCCTAACCCGTACGCTGACACTAACCCGCGCCCTCACACGTACGCTCCCCCTAAAGCGTTGTCGTACCCTCACCTGGACCCTAAACCGTCCCCGTTCCCTAACCCTAACCCTAGCCCGAACCCTAACCCTAACCCTTCCCCGAAGCCTGACCCTCACCCGTCCCCTAATCCTAACCCGTACGCTGACACTAACCCACGCCCTCACACGTACGCTCCCCCTAAAGCGTTGTCGTACCCTCACCTGGACCCTAAACCGTCCCCGTCCCCTAACCCTAACCCTAGCCCGAACCCTAACCCTAACCCTTCCCCGAAGCCTGACCCTCACCCGTCCCCTAATCCTAACCCGTACGCTGACACTAACCCGCGCCCTCACACGTACGCTCCCCCTAAAGCGTTGTCGTACCCTCACCTGGACCCTAAACCGTCCCCGTCCCCTAACCCTAACCCTAGCCCGAACCCTAACCCTAACCCTTCCCCGAAGCCTGACCCTCACCCGTCCCCTAATCCTAACCCGTACGCTGACACTAACCCGCGCCCTCACACGTACGCTCCCCCTAAAGCGTTGTCGTACCCTCACCTGGACCCTAAACCGTCCCCGTCCCCTAACCCTAACCCTAGCCCGAACCCTAACCCTAACCCTTCCCCGAAGCCTGACCCTCACCCGTCCCCTAATCCTAACCCGTACGCTGACACTAACCCGCGCCCTCACACGTACGCTCCCCCTAAAGCGTTGTCGTACCCTCACCTGGACCCTAAACCGTCCCCGTCCCCTAACCCTAACCCTAGCCCGAACCCTAACCCTAACCCTTCCCCGAAGCCTGACCCTCACCCGTCCCCTAATCCTAACCCGTACGCTGACACTAACCCGCGCCCTCACACGTACGCTCCCCCTAAAGTGTTGTCGTACCCTCACCTGGACCCTAAACCGTCCCCGTCCCCTAACCCTAACCCTAGCCCGAACCCTAACCCTAACCCTTCCCCGAAGCCTGACCCTCACCCGTCCCCTAATCCTAACCCGTACGCTGACACTAACCCGCGCCCTCACACGTACGCTCCCCCTAAAGCGTTGTCGTACCCTCACCTGGACCCTAAACCGTCCCCGTCCCCTAACCCTAACCCTAGCCCGAACCCTAACCCTAACCCTGCCCCGAAGCCTGACCCTCACCCGTCCCCTAATCCTAACCCGTACGCTGACACTAACCCGCGCCCTCACACGTACGCTCCCCCTAAAGCGTTGTCGTACCCTCACCTGGACCCTAAACCGTCCCCGTCCCCTAACCCTAACCCTAGCCCGAACCCTAACCCTAACCCTGCCCCGAAGCCTGACCCTCACCCGTCCCCTAATCCTAACCCGTACGCTGACACTAACCCGCGCCCTCACACGTACGCTCCCCCTAAAGCGTTGTCGTACCCTCACCTGGACCCTAAACCGTCCCCGTCCCCTAACCCTAACCCTAGCCCGAACCCTAACCCTAACCCTTCCCCGAAGCCTGACCCTCACCCGTCCCCTAATCCTAACCCGTACGCTGACACTAACCCGCGCCCTCACACGTACGCTCCCCCTAAAGCGTTGTCGTACCCTCACCTGGACCCTAAACCGTCCCCGTCCCCTAACCCTAACCCTAGCCCGAACCCTAACCCTAACCCTTCCCCGAAGCCTGACCCTCACCCATCCCCTAATCCTAACCCGTACGCTGACACTAACCCGCGCCCTCACACGTACGCTCCCCCTAAAGCGTTGTCGTACCCTCACCTGGACCCTAAACCGTCCCCGTCCCCTAACCCTAACCCTAGCCCGAACCCTAACCCTAACCCTTCCCCGAAGCCTGACCCTCACCCGTCCCCTAATCCTAACCCGTACGCTGACACTAACCCGCGCCCTCACACGTACGCTCCCCCTAAAGCGTTGTCGTACCCTCACCTGGACCCTAAACCGTCCCCGTCCCCTAACCCTAACCCTAGCCCGAACCCTAACCCTAACCCTTCCCCGAAGCCTGACCCTCACCCGTCCCCTAATCCTAACCCGTACGCTGACACTAACCCGCGCCCTCACACGTACGCTCCCCCTAAAGCGTTGTCGTACCCTCACCTGGACCCTAAACCGTCCCCGTCCCCTAACCCTAACCCTAGCCCGAACCCTAACCCTAACCCTTCCCCGAAGCCTGACCCTCACCCGTCCCCTAATCCTAACCCGTACGCTGACACTAACCCGCGCTCTCACACGTACGCTCCCCCTAAAGCGTTGTCGTACCCTCACCTGGACCCTAAACCGTCCCCGTCCCCTAACCATAACCCTAGCCCGTACCCTAACCCTAACCCTGCCCCGAAGCCTGACCCTCACCCGTCCCCTAATCCTAACCCGTACGCTGACACTAACCCGCGCCCTCACACGTACGCTCCCCCTAAAGCGTTGTCGTACCCTCACCTGGACCCTAAACCGTCCCCGTCCCCTAACCCTAACCCTAGCCCGAGCCCTAACCCTAACCCTGCCCCGAAGCCTGACCCTCACCCGTCCCCTAATCCTAACCCGTACGCTGACACTAACCCGCGCCCTCACACGTACGCTCCCCCTAAAGCGTTGTCGTACCCTCACCTGGACCCTAAACCGTCCCCGTCCCCTAACCCTAACCCTAGCCCGAACCCTAACCCTAACCCTTCCCCGAAGCCTGACCCTCACCCGTCCCCTAATCCTAACCCGTACGCTGACACTAACCCGCGCCCTCACACGTGCACTCCCTCTAAAGCGTTGTCGTACCCTCACCTGGACCCTAAACCGTCCCCGTCCCCTAACCCTAACCCTAGCCCGAACCCTAACCCTAACTCTTCCCCGAAGCCTGACCCTCACCCGTCCCCTAATCCTAACCCGTACGCTGACACTAACCCGCGCCCTCACACGTACGCTCCCCCTAAAGCGTTGTCGTACCCTCACCTGGACCCTAAACCGTCCCCGTCCCCTAACCCTAACCCTAGCCCGAACCCTAACCCTAACCCTTCCCCGAAGCCTGACCCTCACCCGTCCCCTAATCCTAACCCGTACGCTGACACTAACCCACGCCCTCACACGTACGCTCCCCCTAAAGCGTTGTCGTACCCTCACCTGGACCCTAAACCGTCCCCGTCCCCTAACCCTAACCCTAGCCCGAACCCTAACCCTAACCCTTCCCCGAAGCCTGACCCTCACCCGTCCCATAATCCTAACCCGTACGCTAACACTAACCCGCGCCCTCACACGTACGCTCCCCCTAAAGCGTTGTCGTACCCTCACCTGGACCCTAAACCGTCCCCGTCCCCTAACCCTAACCCTAGCCCGAACCCTAACCCTAACCCTTCCCCGAAGCCTGACCCTCACCCGTCCGCTAATCCTAACCCGTACGCTGACACTAACCCGCGCCCTCACACGTACGCTCCCCCTAAAGCGTTGTCGTACCCTCACCTGGACCCTAAACCGTCCCCGTCCCCTAACCCTAACCCTAGCCCGAACCCTAACCCTAACCCTTCCCCGAAGCCTGACCCTCACCCGTCCCCTAATCCTAACCCGTACGCTGACACTAACCCGCGCCCTCACACGTACGCTCCCCCTAAAGCGTTGTCGTACCCTCACCTGGACCCTAAACCGTCCCCGTCCCCTAACCCTAACCCTAGCCCGAACCCTAACCCTAACCCTTCCCCGAAGCCTGACCCTCACCCGTCCCCTAATCCTAACCCGTACGCTGACACTAACCCGCGCCCTCACACATACGCTCCCCCTAAAGCGTTGTCGTACCCTCACCTGGACCCTAAACCGTCCCCGTCCCCTAACCCTAACCCTAGCCCGAACCCTAACCCTAACCCTGCCCCGAAGCCTGACCCTCACCCGTCCCCTAATCCTAACCCGTACGCTGACACTAACCCGCGCCCTCACACGTACGCTCCCCCTAAAGCGTTGTCGTACCCTCACCTGGACCCTAAACCGTCCCCGTCCCCTAACCCTAACCCTAGCCCGAACCCTAACCCTAACCCTGCCCCGAAGCCTGACCCTCACCCGTCCCCTAATCCTAACCCGTACGCTGACACTAACCCGCGCCCTCACACGTACGCTCCCCCTAAAGCGTTGTCGTACCCTCACCTGGACCCTAAACCGTCCCCGTCCCCTAACCCTAACCCTAGCCCGAACCCTAACCCTAACCCTTCCCCGAAGCCTGACCCTCACCCGTCCCCTAATCCTAACCCGTACGCTGACACTAACCCGCGCCCTCACACGTACGCTCCCCCTAAAGCGTTGTCGTACCCTCACCTGGACCCTAAACCGTCCCCGTCCCCTAACCCTAACCCTAGCCCGAACCCTAACCCTAACCCTTCCCCGAAGCCTGACCCTCACCCGTCCCCTAATCCTAACCCGTACGCTGACACTAACCCGCGCCCTCACACGTACGCTCCCCCTAAAGCGTTGTCGTACCCTCACCTGGACCCTAAACCGTCCCCGTCCCCTAACCCTAACCCTAGCCCGAACCCTAACCCTAACCCTTCCCCGAAGCCTGACCCTCACCCGTCCCCTAATCCTAACCCGTACGCTGACACTAACCCGCGCCCTCACACGTACGCTCCCCCTAAAGCGTTGTCGTACCCTCACCTGGACCCTAAACCGTCCCCGTCCCCTAACCCTAACCCTAGCCCGAACCCTAACCCTAACCCTTCCCCGAAGCCTGACCCTCACCCGTCCCCTAATCCTAACCCGTACGCTGACACTAACCCGCGCCCTCACACGTACGCTCCCCCTAAAGTGTTGTCGTACCCTCACCTGGACCCTAAACCGTCCCTGTCCCCTAACCCTAACCCTAGCCCGAACCCTAACCCTAACTCTTCCCCGAAGCCTGACCCTCACCCGTCCCCTAATCCTAACCCGTACGCTGACACTAACCCGCGCCCTCACACGTACGCTCCCCCTAAAGCGTTGTCGTACCCTCACCTGGACCCTAAACCGTCCCCGTCCCCTAACCCTAACCCTAGCCCGAACCCTAACCCTAACCCTTCCCCGAAGCCTGACCCTCACCCGTCCCCTAATCCTAACCCGTACGCTGACACTAACCCGCGCCCTCACACGTACGCTCCCCCTAAAGCGTTGTCGTACCCTCACCTGGACCCTAAACCGTCCCCGTCCCCTAACCCTAACCCTAGCCCGAACCCTAACCCTAACCCTTCCCCGAAGCCTGACCCTCACCCGTCCCCTAATCCTAACCCGTACGCTGACACTAACCCGCGCCCTCACACGTACGCTCCCCCTAAAGCGTTGTCGTACCCTCACCTGGACCCTAAACCGTCCCCGTCCCCTAACCCTAACCCTAGCCCGAACCCTAACCCTAACCCTTCCCCGAAGCCTGACCCTCACCCGTCCCCTAATCCTAACCCGTACGCTGACACTAACCCGCGCCCTCACACGTACGCTCCCCCTAAAGCGTTGTCGTACCCTCACCTGGACCCTAAACCGTCCCCGTCCCCTAACCCTAACCCTAGCCCGAACCCTAACCCTAACCCTTCCCCGAAGCCTGACCCTCACCCGTCCCCTAATCCTAACCCGTACGCTGACACTAACCCGCGCCCTCACACGTACGCTCCCCCTAAAGCGTTGTCGTACCCTCACCTGGACCCTAAACCGTCCCCGTCCCCTAACCCTAACCCTAGCCCGAACCCTAACCCTAACCCTGCCCCGAAGCCTGACCCTCACCCGTCCCCTAATCCTAACCCGTACGCTGACACTAACCCGCGCCCTCACACGTACGCTCCCCCTAAAGCGTTGTCGTACCCTCACCTGGACCCTAAACCGTCCCCGTCCCCTAACCCTAACCCTAGCCCGAACCCTAACCCTAACCCTGCCCCGAAGCCTGACCCTCACCCGTCCCCTAATCCTAACCCGTACGCTGACACTAACCCGCGCCCTCACACGTACGCTCCCCCTAAAGCGTTGTCGTACCCTCACCTGGACCCTAAACCGTCCCCGTCCCCTAACCCTAACCCTAGCCCGAACCCTAACCCTAACCCTTCCCCGAAGCCTGACCCTCACCCGTCCCCTAATCCTAACCCGTACGCTGACACTAACCCGCGCCCTCACACGTACGCTCCCCCTAAAGCGTTGTCGTACCCTCACCTGGACCCTAAACCGTCCCCGTCCCCTAACCCTAACCCTAGCCCGAACCCTAACCCTAACCCTTCCCCGAAGCCTGACCCTCACCCGTCCCCTAATCCTAACCCGTACGCTGACACTAACCCGCGCCCTCACACGTACGCTCCCCCTAAAGCGTTGTCGTACCCTCACCTGGACCCTAAACCGTCCCCGTCCCCTAACCCTAACCCTAGCCCGAACCCTAACCCTAACCCTTCCCCGAAGCCTGACCCTCACCCGTCCCCTAATCCTAACCCGTACGCTGACACTAACCCGCGCCCTCACACGTACGCTCCCCCTAAAGCGTTGTCGTACCCTCACCTGGACCCTAAACCGTCCCCGTCCCCTAACCCTAACCCTAGCCCGAACCCTAACCCTAACCCTTCCCCGAAGCCTGACCCTCACCCGTCCCCTAATCCTAACCCGTACGCTGACACTAACCCGCGCCCTCACACGTACGCTCCCCCTAAAGTGTTGTCGTACCCTCACCTGGACCCTAAACCGTCCCTGTCCCCTAACCCTAACCCTAGCCCGAACCCTAACCCTAACTCTTCCCCGAAGCCTGACCCTCACCCGTCCCCTAATCCTAACCCGTACGCTGACACTAACCCGCGCCCTCACACGTACGCTCCCCCTAAAGCGTTGTCGTACCCTCACCTGGACCCTAAACCGTCCCCGTCCCCTAACCCTAACCCTAGCCCGAACCCTAACCCTAACCCTTCCCCGAAGCCTGACCCTCACCCGTCCCCTAATCCTAACCCGTACGCTGACACTAACCCGCGCCCTCACACGTACGCTCCCCCTAAAGCGTTGTCGTACCCTCACCTGGACCCTAAACCGTCCCCGTCCCCTAACCCTAACCCTAGCCCGAACCCTAACCCTAACCCTTCCCCGAAGCCTGACCCTCACCCGTCCCCTAATCCTAACCCGTACGCTGACACTAACCCGCGCCCTCACACGTACGCTCCCCCTAAAGCGTTGTCGTACCCTCACCTGGACCCTAAACCGTCCCCGTCCCCTAACCCTAACCCTAGCCCGAACCCTAACCCTAACCCTTCCCCGAAGCCTGACCCTCACCCGTCCCCTAATCCTAACCCGTACGCTGACACTAACCCGCGCCCTCACACGTACGCTCCCCCTAAAGCGTTGTCGTACCCTCACCTGGACCCTAAACCGTCCCCGTCCCCTAACCCTAACCCTAGCCCGAACCCTAACCCTAACCCTTCCCCGAAGCCTGACCCTCACCCGTCCCCTAATCCTAACCCGTACGCTGACACTAACCCGCGCCCTCACACGTACGCTCCCCCTAAAGCGTTGTCGTACCCTCACCTGGACCCTAAACCGTCCCCGTCCCCTAACCCTAACCCTAGCCCGAACCCTAACCCTAACCCTTCCCCGAAGCCTGACCCTCACCCGTCCCTTAATCCTAACCCGTACGCTGACACTAACCCGCGCCCTCACACGTACGCTCCCCCTAAA
Organism: Grampus griseus; assembly: GCF_964374135.1. Lineage (NCBI taxonomy): Eukaryota > Metazoa > Chordata > Mammalia > Artiodactyla > Delphinidae > Grampus > Grampus griseus. Next base: position 7,634 of record NW_028132381.1, on the reverse strand, counting down.
GCGTTGTCGTACCCTCACCTGGACCCTAAACCGTCCCCGTCCCCTAACCCTAACCCTAGCCCGAACCCTAACCCTAACCCTTCCCCGAAGCCTGACCCTCACCCGTCCCCTAATCCTAACCCGTACGCTGACACTAACCCGCGCCCTCACACGTACGCTCCCCCTAAAGCGTTGTCGTACCCTCACCTGGACCCTAAACCGTCCCCGTCCCCTAACCCTAACCCTAGCCCGAACCCTAACCCTAACCCTTCCCCGAAGCCTGACCCTCACCCGTCCCCTAATCCTAACCCGTACGCTGACACTAACCCGCGCCCTCACACGTACGCTCCCCCTAAAGCGTTGTCGTACCCTCACCTGGACCCTAAACCGTCCCCGTCCCCTAACCCTAACCCTAGCCCGAACCCTAACCCTAACCCTGCCCCGAAGCCTGACCCTCACCCGTCCCCTAATCCTAACCCGTACGCTGACACTAACCCGCGCCCTCACACGTACGCTCCCCCTAAAGCGTTGTCGTACCCTCACCTGGACCCTAAACCGTCCCCGTCCCCTAACCCTAACCCTAGCCCGAACCCTAACCCTAACCCTTCCCCGAAGCCTGACCCTCACCCGTCCCCTAATCCTAACCCGTACGCTGACACTAACCCGCGCCCTCACACGTACGCTCCCCCTAAAGCGTTGTCGTACCCTCACCTGGACCCTAAACCGTCCCCGTCCCCTAACCCTAACCCTAGCCCGAACCCTAACCCTAACCCTTCCCCGAAGCCTGACCCTCACCCGTCCCCTAATCCTAACCCGTACGCTGACACTAACCCGCGCCCTCACACGTACGCTCCCCCTAAAGCGTTGTCGTACCCTCACCTGGACCCTAAACCGTCCCCGTCCCCTAACCCTAACCCTAGCCCGAACCCTAACCCTAACCCTGCCCCGAAGCCTGACCCTCACCCGTCCCCTAATCCTAACCCGTACGCTGACACTAACCCGCGCCCTCACACGTGCGCTCCCTCTAAAGCGTTGTCGTACCCTCACCTGGACCCTAAACCGTCCCCGTCCCCTAACCCTAACCCTAGCCCTAACCCTAACCCTAACTCTTCCCCGAAGCCTGACCCTCACCCGTCCCCTAATCCTAACCCGTACGCTGACACTAACCCGCGCCCTCACACGTACGCTCCCCCTAAAGCGTTGTCGTACCCTCACCTGGACCCTAAACCGTCCCCGTCCCCTAACCCTAACCCTAGCCCGAACCCTAACCCTAACCCTTCCCCGAAGCCTGACCCTCACCCGTCCCCTAATCCTAACCCGTACGCTGACACTAACCCGCGCCCTCACACGTACGCTCCCCCTAAAGCGTTGTCGTACCCTCACCTGGACCCTAAACCGTCCCCGTCCCCTAACCCTAACTCTAGCCCGAACCCTAACCCTAACCCTTCCCCGAAGCCTGACCCTCACCCGTCCCCTAATCCTAACCCGTACGCTGACACTAACCCGCGCCCTCACACGTACGCTCCCCCTAAAGCGTTGTCGTACCCTCACCTGGACCCTAAACCGTCCCCGTCCCCTAACCCTAACCCTAGCCCGAACCCTAACCCTAACCCTGCCCCGAAGCCTGACCCTCACCCGTCCCCTAATCCTAACCCGTACGCTGACACTAACCCGCGCCCTCACACGTACGCTCCCCCTAAAGCGTTGTCGTACCCTCACCTGGACCCTAAACCGTCCCCGTCCCCTAACCCTAACCCTAGCCCGAACCCTAACCCTAACCCTGCCCCGAAGCCTGACCCTCACCCGTCCCCTAATCCTAACCCGTACGCTGACACTAACCCGCGCCCTCACACGTACGCTCCCCCTAAAGCGTTGTCGTACCCTCACCTGGACCCTAAACCGTCCCCGTCCCCTAACCCTAACCCTAGCCCGAACCCTAACCCTAACCCTGCCCCGAAGCCTGACCCTCACCCGTCCCCTAATCCTAACCCGTACGCTGACACTAACCCGCGCCCTCACACGTACGCTCCCCCTAAAGCGTTGTCGTACCCTCACCTGGACCCTAAACCGTCCCCGTCCCCTAACCCTAACCCTAGCCCGAGCCCTAACCCTAACCCTGCCCCGAAGCCTGACCCTCACCCGTCCCCTAATCCTAACCCGTACGCTGACACTAACCCGCGCCCTCACACGTACGCTCCCCCTAAAGCGTTGTCGTACCCTCACCTGGACCCTAAACCGTCCCCGTCCCCTAACCCTAACCCTAGCCCGAACCCTAACCCTAACCCTTCCCCGAAGCCTGACCCTCACCCGTCCCCTAATCCTAACCCGTACGCTGACACTAACCCGCGCCCTCACACGTGCGCTCCCTCTAAAGCGTTGTCGTACCCTCACCTGGACCCTAAACCGTCCCCGTCCCCTAACCCTAACCCTAGCCCGAACCCTAACCCTAACTCTTCCCCGAAGCCTGACCCTCACCCGTCCCCTAATCCTAACCCGTACGCTGACACTAACCCGCGCCCTCACACGTACGCTCCCCCTAAAGCGTTGTCGTACCCTCACCTGGACCCTAAACCGTCCCCGTCCCCTAACCCTAACCCTAGCCCGAACCCTAACCCTAACCCTTCCCCGAAGCCTGACCCTCACCCGTTCCCTAATCCTAACCCGTACGCTGACACTAACCCACGCCCTCACACGTACGCTCCCCCTAAAGCGTTGTCGTACCCTCACCTGGACCCTAAACCGTCCCCGTCCCCTAACCCTAACCCTAGCCCGAACCCTAACCCTAACCCTTCCCCGAAGCCTGACCCTCACCCGTCCCATAATCCTAACCCGTACGCTAACACTAACCCGCGCCCTCACACGTACGCTCCCCCTAAAGCGTTGTCGTACCCTCACCTGGACCCTAAACCGTCCCCGTCCCCTAACCCTAACCCTAGCCCGAACCCTAACCCTAACCCTTCCCCGAAGCCTGACCCTCACCCGTCCCCTAATCCTAACCCGTACGCTGACACTAACCCACGCCCTCACACGTACGCTCCCCCTAAAGCGTTGTCGTACCCTCACCTGGACCCTAAACCGTCCCCGTCCCCTAACCCTAACCCTAGCCCGAACCCTAACCCTAACCCTTCCCCGAAGCCTGACCCTCACCCGTCCGCTAATCCTAACCCGTACGCTGACACTAACCCGCGCCCTCACACGTACGCTCCCCCTAAAGCGTTGTCGTACCCTCACCTGGACCCTAAACCGTCCCCGTCCCCTAACCCTAACCCTAGCCCGAACCCTAACCCTAACCCTTCCCCGAAGCCTGACCCTCACCCGTCCCCTAATCCTAACCCGTACGCTGACACTAACCCGCGCCCTCACACGTACGCTCCCCCTAAAGCGTTGTCGTACCCTCACCTGGACCCTAAACCGTCCCCGTCCCTTAACCCTAACCCTAGCCCGAACCCTAACCCTAACCCTTCCCCGAAGCCTGACCCTCACCCGTCCCCTAATCCTAACCCGTACGCTGACACTAACCCGCGCCCTCACACATACGCTCCCCCTAAAGCGTTGTCGTACCCTCACCTGGACCCTAAACCGTCCCCGTCCCCTAACCCTAACCCTAGCCCGAACCCTAACCCTAACCCTGCCCCGAAGCCTGACCCTCACCCGTCCCCTAATCCTAACCCGTACGCTGACACTAACCCGCGCCCTCACACGTACGCTCCCCCTAAAGCGTTGTCGTACCCTCACCTGGACCCTAAACCGTCCCCGTCCCCTAACCCTAACCCTAGCCCGAACCCTAACCCTAACCCTGCCCCGAAGCCTGACCCTCACCCGTCCCCTAATCCTAACCCGTACGCTGACACTAAACCGCGCCCTCACACGTACGCTCCCCCTAAAGCGTTGTCGTACCCTCACCTGGACCCTAAACCGTCCCTGTCCCCTAACCCTAACCCTAGCCCGAACCCTAACCCTAACCCTTCCCCGAAGCCTGACCCTCACCCGTCCCCTAATCCTAACCTGTACGCTGACACTAACCCGCGCCCTCACACGTACGCTCCCCCTAAAGCGTTGTCGTACCCTCACCTGGACCCTAAACCGTCCCCGTCCCCTAACCCTAACCCTAGCCCGAACCCTAACCCTAACCCTTCCCCGAAGCCTGACCCTCACCCGTCCCCTAATCCTAACCCGTACGCTGACACTAACCCGCGCCCTCACACGTACGCTCCCCCTAAAGCGTTGTCGTACCCTCACCTGGACCCTAAACCGTCCCCGTCCCCTAACCCTAACCCTAGCCCGAACCCTAACCCTAACCCTTCCCCGAAGCCTGACCCTCACCCGTCCCCTAATCCTAACCCGTACGCTGACACTAACCCGCGCCCTCACACGTACGCTCCCCCTAAAGCGTTGTCGTACCCTCACCTGGACCCTAAACCGTCCCCGTCCCCTAACCCTAACCCTAGCCCGAACCCTAACCCTAACCCTTCCCCGAAGCCTGACCCTCACCCGTCCCCTAATCCTAACCCGTACGCTGACACTAACCCGCGCCCTCACACGTACGCTCCCCCTAAAGTGTTGTCGTACCCTCACCTGGACCCTAAACGGTCCCTGTCCCCTAACCCTAACCCTAGCCCGAACCCTAACCCTAACTCTTCCCCGAAGCCTGACCCTCACCCGTCCCCTAATCCTAACCCGTACGCTGACACTAACCCGCGCCCTCACACGTACGCTCCCCCTAAAGCGTTGTCGTACCCTCACCTGGACCCTAAACCGTCCCCGTCCCCTAACCCTAACCCTAGCCCGAACCCTAACCCTAACCCTTCCCCGAAGCCTGACCCTCACCCGTCCCCTAATCCTAACCCGTACGCTGACACTAACCCACGCCCTCACACGTACGCTCCCCCTAAAGCGTTGTCGTACCCTCACCTGGACCCTAAACCGTCCCCGTCCCCTAACCCTAACCCTAGCCCGAACCCTAACCCTAACCCTTCCCCGAAGCCTGACCCTCACCCGTCCCCTAATCCTAACCCGTACGCTAACACTAACCCGCACCCTCACACGTACGCTCCCCCTAAAACGTTGTCGTACCCTCACCTGGACCCTAAACCGTCCCCGTCCCCTAACCCTAACCCTAGCCCGAACCCTAACCCTAACCCTTCCCCGAAGCCTGACCCTCACCCGTCCCCTAATCCTAACCCGTACGCTGACACTAACCCGCGCCCTCACACGTACGCTCCCCCTAAAGCGTTGTCGTACCCTCACCTGGACCCTAAACCGTCCCCGTCCCCTAACCCTAACCCTAGCCCGAACCCTAACCCTAACCCTTCCCCGAAGCCTGACCCTCACCCGTCCCCTAATCCTAACCCGTACGCTGACACTAACCCGCGCCCTCACACGTACGCTCCCCCTAAAGCGTTGTCGTACCCTCACCTGGACCCTAAACCGTCCCCGTCCCCTAACCCTAACCCTAGCCCGAACCCTAACCCTAACCCTTCCCCGAAGCCTGACCCTCACCCGTCCCCTAATCCTAACCCGTACGCTGACACTAACCCGCGCCCTCACACGTACGCTCCCCCTAAAGCGTTGTCGTACCCTCACCTGGACCCTAAACCGTCCCCGTCCCCTAACCCTAACCCTAGCCCGAACCCTAACCCTAACCCTTCCCCGAAGCCTGACCCTCACCCGTCCCCTAATCCTAACCCGTACGCTGACACTAACCCGCGCCCTCACACGTACGCTCCCCCTAAAGCGTTGTCGTACCCTCACCTGGACCCTAAACCGTCCCCGTCCCCTAACCCTAACCCTAGCCCGAACCCTAACCCTAACCCTGCCCCGAAGCCTGACCCTCACCCGTCCCCTAATCCTAACCCGTACGCTGACACTAACCCGCGCCCTCACACGTACGCTCCCCCTAAAGCGTTGTCGTACCCTCACCTGGACCCTAAACCGTCCCCGTCCCCTAACCCTAACCCTAGCCCGAACCCTAACCCTAACCCTGCCCCGAAGCCTGACCCTCACCCGTCCCCTAATCCTAACCCGTACGCTGACACTAACCCGCGCCCTCACACGTACGCTCCCCCTAAAGCGTTGTCGTACCCTCACCTGGACCCTAAACCGTCCCCGTCCCCTAACCCTAACCCTAGCCCGAACCCTAACCCTAACCCTGCCCCGAAGCCTGACCCTCACCCGTCCCCTAATCCTAACCCGTACGCTGACACTAACCCACGCCCTCACACGTACGCTCCCCCTAAAGCGTTGTCGTACCCTCACCTGGACCCTAAACCGTCCCCGTCCCCTAACCCTAACCCTAGCCCGAACCCTAACCCTAACCCTTCCCCGAAGCCTGAACCCTCACCCGTCCCCTAATCCTAACCCGTACGCTGACACTAACCCGCGCCCTCACACGTACGCTCCCCCTAAAGCGTTGTCGTACCCTCACCTGGACCCTAAACCGTCCCCGTCCCCTAACCCTAACCCTAGCCCGAACCCTAACCCTAACCCTTCCCCGAAGCCTGACCCTCACCCGTCCCCTAATCCTAACCCGTACGCTGACACTAACCCGCGCCCTCACACGTACGCTCCCCCTAAAGCGTTGTCGTACCCTCACCTGGACCCTAAACCGTCCCCGTCCCCTAACCCTAACCCTAGCCCGAACCCTAACCCTAACCCTTCCCCGAAGCCTGACCCTCACCCGTCCCCTAATCCTAACCCGTACGCTGACACTAACCCGCGCCCTCACACGTACGCTCCCCCTAAAGCGTTGTCGTACCCTCACCTGGACCCTAAACCGTCCCCGTCCCCTAACCCTAACCCTAGCCCGAACCCTAACCCTAACCCTTCCCCGAAGCCTGACCCTCACCCGTCCCCTAATCCTAACCCGTACGCTGACACTAACCCGCGCCCTCACACGTACGCTCCCCCTAAAGCGTTGTCGTACCCTCACCTGGACCCTAAACCGTCCCCGTCCCCTAACCCTAACCCTAGCCCGAACCCTAACCCTAACCCTTCCCCGAAGCCTGACCCTCACCCGTCCCCTAATCCTAACCCGTACGCTGACACTAACCCGCGCCCTCACACGTACGCTCCCCCTAAAGCGTTGTCGTACCCTCACCTGGACCCTAAACCGTCCCCGTCCCCTAACCCTAACCCTAGCCCGAACCCTAACCCTAACCCTTCCCCGAAGCCTGACCCTCACCCGTCCCCTAATCCTAACCCGTACGCTGACACTAACCCGCGCCCTCACACGTACGCTCCCCCTAAAGCGTTGTCGTACCCTCACCTGGACCCTAAACCGTCCCCGTCCCCTAACCCTAACCCTAGCCCGAACCCTAACCCTAACCCTTCCCCGAAGCCTGACCCTCACCCGTCCCCTAATCCTAACCCGTACGCTGACACTAACCCGCGCCCTCACACGTACGCTCCCCCTAAAGCGTTGTCGTACCCTCACCTGGACCCTAAACCGTCCCCGTCCCCTAACCCTAACCCTAGCCCGAACCCTAACCCTAACCCTGCCCCGAAGCCTGACCCTCACCCGTCCCCTAATCCTAACCCGTACGCTGACACTAACCCGCGCCCTCACACGTACGCTCCCCCTAAAGCGTTGTCGTACCCTCACCTGGACCCTAAACCGTCCCCGTCCCCTAACCCTAACCCTAGCCCGAACCCTAACC
>NW_028132382.1:0-26420 GCF_964374135.1 Grampus griseus | reverse complement strand
CGCTTCCCTCTCCCCACTGGTAACCACTAGATTGTTTTCTATATCTGTGAATCTGTTTCTGTTTTGTTGTATTCATTCATTTGTCTTATTTTTTAGATTCTACTTATAAGTGATATCATTACAGTATTTGTCTTCGTCTGACTTATTTCACTAAGCATAATACCCTCCAGGTCCATCTATGTTGTTGCAAATGGCACAATTTAATCATTTTTTATGGCTGAGCAGTGTTCCATTGTGTATATATGGCACGTATTCTTTGTTCGTTCATCTGTTGATGGACACTTAGGTTGCTTCCATATCTTGGCTATTGTAAACAATGCTGTTATAAACACTGGATGTGGGTGCATGCATCTTTTCAAATCAGTGTTTCTGTTTTCTTCAGATATATACCCAGGAGTGGAATTACTGGATTATATGGTTGTTCTGTTTTTGTTTTTATTAACATCTTTATTGGAGTATAGTTGCTTTACAATGGTGTGTTAGTTTCTGCTTTATAACAAAGTGAGTCAGCTATACATATACATATGTCCCCATATCTTCTTCCTCTTGTGTCTCCCTCGCACCCTCCCTATCCCACCCCTCTAGTGGCTACATCAGTTAACATTCCCACCAACAGTGTACCAGGGTTCCCTTTTCTCCACATCCTCGCCAAGGCTTGTTCGTTTTGTTCTTTTTTATGATAGCCATTCTGACATGTGTGAGGTGATCTCTCATTGTTGTTTTGATTTGCATTTCCCTGATGGCTAGTGATGTTGAGCATCTTTTCATGTGCCTGTTGGCCATCTGTATGTTTTCTTTGGAAAAATGTCTATTCAGCTCTTCTGCCCATTTTTTTAAATCAGGTTTTTTATATTAATAGATTTATAATTTTAATATAGTTAAATTCATCACTTTTGCTTCATACAATGTATGTTTCTTTATTTTTCAAAGATCTATTTCATCTCTTACCCTGAAATCACAAATATATTCCCTTGCAATTTCTTTTGTTCTCTCCAGATTTTATTTTTCACATTTAGATATTAAAACTATTGTATTTTAGTTTTGTACATTAGGTGGAATTATATAACATAATGGTTAATAGAATGATTTCTGTGGGGTTTAAGTTCCAGCTCCACCATGTACTTCTTAGGCTAGTCATTTTATCTCTCATACCTCAGTTTTTCCACCTGTAAAATGAGGATAATAGTTTATGCCTTGTGGATTTTTTTGTGAAGATTAGGTGAGCTATATAGGACTGGGTACAACATAAGTGATATCACTAGGTTAAGATCCAGTCTCATATCTCTTTTGACAATGAGACTGTTTCCCCAAAAGCTGTAATTCAACTTCCTCCATTGGACTATGATTCCATCTCTTTCATGTGCCAACTTCCTCTCTGTATATAGCTCTATTTCTAGGCCACCTGTTTGATTTGTTTTCTTGTTTGCTGTTTCTTCCAAGGGCATCACACAGTTCTTATCTATCATGACTTCCCAATATATCTTAATGTGTAGGGCACATTCTCCATTTTGAGCTTATTTTTCAAAACTACCTTAGCTGTATGGAGAACTTTATTCTTCCAGATACATTTTATTTTATTTTAATGTCTTTATAGGAGATAGAGCAATCTACTCTTTTTTTTCTTTTTTCTTTTTTTTTGGCTGCGTTGGGTCTTCATTGCTGCGTGTGAGCTTTGTCTAGTTGCAGCGAGGGGTGGGGCAGGAGGCTACTCTTTGTTGTGGTGCACAGGCTTCTCATTGCAGTGGCTTCCCTCGTTGCGGAGCACAGGCTCCAGGCTCGTGGGCTTCAGTAGTTGTGGCTCGTGGGCTCTAGAGTGCAGGCTCAGCAGTTGTGTTGCACCAGCTTAGTTGCTCCGTGGCATGTGGGATCTTCCTGGACCAGGGATTGAACCCATGTTCCCTCCATTGGCAGGCAGATTCTCAACCACTGCACCACCAGGGAAGTCCCCCAGATACATTTTAGAATCACTTTTTTATGCTGTCCCTCAAAAAAGAGAGCTTGGCCTTTTATTACAGTTGCATTTAATTTTATAGATTAATATAAGGACATTTATATTATTATAGTAAGTCATCTCATCCATACCTGTGATATATATTTCTTTTACTCATGTGTCCTCTAATAAAGTTTTCATTATGAAGATTTTCTGCATAATTTATTAGGTGAAACCCCATACTCTCTATAGGTTTTGTTAGTATGGTAAATTCATCTTGTATTGTATCTAGATATTGATGGTATGGAGGAACACAATTGATTTTGGTGCATTAATTTTTTTCCAGCCCCTATGTTGAGCTCTTTTCTTAGATTTAATAGCTTATTGATTTTCCTGTGTTTCCAATGAAATACATAATCAAAACAATCTATAAATATGACATTTTTATCTATATTCTTCTAAACCTTCTCTCTCTTTCTCTTTCTCTCAATACACAGCTCCAAAAAGGTCAGTTCCAATAGACCAGTAATGTTAGAAATCTTTATCTCAAGTCTCTCCTTAAAGGAAATGCTAATTTTTTAAAAAAATTAGTCGTATAATAATTTTTGTTAGTGTATACATGTGCCATGTATTTTTGGCATATAGCCTTTATCAAGGAAAGATAGTTATTATTTGGATCTAGTTTTATAAAATTTACCCTACCCAATAGAGTTTGAACCTCATGGGATGCTTTTTATCTCTTCTATCTAAAAAGAATGATGATATGATTTTCTCCTTTTATTTAACTAATACAGTGAACCACATTATTTGACTGGCTGATACTGAACCAACCTTGCATTCTCAAGGATAAACCCACTTGACCAAATCGTATTATAGTATAGATTAGCTTTTGCTGTATTACAAACCACCTCAAAACTTAGTGGCTTAGGGAGATCAGCTTGGTGCTTTGTGACCACCTAGAGGGGTGGGATAGGGCGGGTGGGAGGGAGGGAGACACAAGAGGGAAGAGATATGGGAACATATGTATATGTATAACTGATTCACTTTGTTATAAAGCAGAAACTAACACACCATTGTAAAGAAATTATACTCCAATAAAGATATACAAAACAAAACAACAACAACAAAAAACTTAGTGGCTTAAAATAGCAATTACTTGGCAATTTGGGACTGGATTCATCTGGGTAGTGTTTTACTTTTGGTTTTATCTGGGCTCCTTCATGCAGTTTTAGTCAACTGATGGATCAGCTGAGTGAGAGCTGGTCTGAGACAGCCTCACTCACAGGTTTGGTGGTTGGCATGGACAGTGGGAGCACCTGGTCCACTTGTCTTCAGAACCTAGTGGGCTAGTCCTCGGCAACTGAGCCATCAAGCTCTTTTGCTATTGTCTCATCATGTGGGTTGAGTATGCCAAAGCCCAGTCCTGCTGAAGTGGTGACTCAGGAATGAGGGTGTCAGAAGGGGATTGTGCCATAATTTTTGAAACATCCTGTCACAATGTTTTTAATATACCTTAAAACTCTGTGGAATAATATTGTATTTAGGTTTTTAACTTATATTTTTAACAAGGAAAATTTGATTGTAATGTTTTTTTTATATTGCCCCTGTTTGGTATAATATTCTTCTTGCACCTCTAGCCCCATTATTCTAGCTTGGGGTACTTAAAATGTATTGAAGGGGATAGAAATGAGTATTGCATCTTAAATAAAATAGTCTTGGACAAGTGGTTCCCACTTATCACTGAGGTTGTTCAACAGGCTGCACTCTCACAGTGGACTATTGAACCCTTATGCACACCAAGCATTACATCTCACTTATACCTTACTAGCATTCTTGTGCTGGTTCCTTGATTTTAATTTAAAAAGTAGTAAGTCCTTGAAAAAATACAAAGTAAGAAGCAAAACCCCTCCATCACCCTAGTCTCTTTCCCTCACAGGGGAAGCAACTATAAAGTTAAGATGTCAATTAAAAAATATTTACAAGATGAAAATGATTCTTAAAAGTCCTTGGGGGCATTTAATCGTTGAAGGGTATGCTGAAGAAGGTAAGTAACAGTTTGACCTCCAATCCAGAGACTATTGGCAATAAGTGTAAACAGTGCTCTAACAACATGGCCTAATAGAACTATAGAACTAAAGAAAAAGCTAGGATTAGGATTATTGGGCCCGAATTCACATTGTTCCTAATGAAGAACCTTAAAATCATGAAATATTGACTGATCTCTAATTCTAAGTCATTCCAGAATGCTATTTTCTATGTCGAGGAGTGGAGTTTGAGAGAGAAATAAGAAGGAATAAAGTCCAGTTTGGTTTTAAAGAATCATGGAGAAATGAAGATTATTTCTTTCATAATTTCCCTGTAGATAGAGCTCTTCTATGACTGACTGTTTCACTAAAGCAGGGAAATACAGGGGGTTATCCAGAAAATCATATCAGTTTACTTCCAGTCAGTCCTCTTCTGGGCAAACACATCTTCAACTTCATTTGTATTATATAGTATTTTAAATTATGAATTGTTTTGTCTTCTCAGGTCAGTTTCTTTTAGCCACGTGGGTTTGTTCTCTGTTTATTCCTTCCTCCTTCCCTCTCTTCCTTCTTCTCTCCTGTACTCCCTTTTTTATTTGTGAATTGGAAAGACGATTTCCTTATATATGCTAAACTATGCAATAGCAAAACCCCAAAATATAACTAACGTTTTATGAAGAAGACAATAACGAAAAAAAAATATAGTGGAAAAATCTTAGGAAACTGGAAGGAATTTGGGGGTCTTTCTGTCTCGAAGTAGATTTGGAATGTGAATTTCAGGTTCTCTTTTTTAATGCAGGGTTGCTAGTTGAGCCTTTATTTTGTTTCCAGAAAAACAATCAGCTTACATATTTTTTTAACAAGGTTTTCTTCACCTTTGGAAATTAGTAATGATTAAAAAGAATATTATATAGTTAAGCGATGTCTGATTTTTTTCCTCATGGGTTCACCGTAGTTCAGGTTATAGCCCTGATCTGTTTAATCCTCCAACAATCCTGAGAGGGAGCAAAGGGGCAGATGTTCTTTCCTCATTTCACAGATGAGAAAACTGAGGTTCAAAGATTCAAAGTGAGGTTAAGTGCTTCTGCCAAGGTCATTCTCTGAGGTGAAGCCGGAGCCAGGAATAGCACCTCATCCTCTCGTTTTCTCTCATGTGATTCTCCATCCGCTGACCCACTCTCACTATAAAAACACACTGTACCAGGCCTCACACAATCCCTGAAACGTCCTTTTAGTAGGACACTATAGTAGTGACAAGATTGAACAGATATAAAGAATGCTGTAAAAAAGGACCTGTCTTTTTTGTTGACTCCATCCCATAAACTTCCACAGCCACACTGCATGAGAAACATGAGACATCCATTAAGATCATGTTCCCATTAGTTCCCAAAATCTAGCTAGAACTAGATTTTGCAGAAATTGAAGACACATCTTGTGGCCTGACTGCTGAAAAGGAGTGTCTCGGGAGTCAGAGAGGCATCGCTGCTCAACGAAGTCAAGAATGCCCTTTGCTAATTGTTTCTCCTCCATTTCTGAGGGAATTTAAATTCATGATCGGCACCATATATTATACTTCAATACTATTCACCATCCATCTTGTACGTATTTGCAGGAAAGAATGTTGCCCAAGTCATTATATCCCGCCATGATTCACAGTCGTATGACCTTAGGTGGCAGCTCAGCAGGAGCTTACCGGTGCCTTAAATCATCCCTGTTGTGGACATACAAGAGCGTGACCTCCGACTTCCCAAGCTGTCTCTTCATGAAATGAAAATGGAACTGAGAGTTTAGGGGAAAGTTTTGAAAGTGTCTGGCTCTTGTAGTCATCTAATGAGGTCCTCATTTCTAGCTGCTAAGCATGCCCTTTAATTGGTGGTCACTCGAAAATCAATGATAATATAACTGTCCAACTCTTTGGAGCTATTTTTCTCTCTGCTTTCTATCCTGCAAGTGCACGATAAAAGAAAGCACCCATTCAGCCATTATCTTGTGTCACTATTCAGAGATGAGTCTTCCTTTATGTGCTCTTTCAGGAAAGACCTGGGTTGTATTTTTCACTTGCCTTTCAGGCAGAGAGTAGAGTCCTTGGCACAGATTAAGTCCTCAAAAATGTTAGATGCGTGGATGGGTGGGCAGTGGATTGCAGCACATGAGCAACTGCAGTGACATTGTGATTTTTTACTGTACATGACAAGGAAATGACCTCAGTTGGGGAAATAAATGCCTAGCACATATGCCACCACTTTCTTCCCCTTCCATCTTCATTACAGTCCTTACTAATCTATTATGACATTTTTTCCCATTGGGTCTAGATATGACCTCAGGATGCCTGTAGAATATAAACAGTCCTGTGCAATGTAAACCTTGTATAATGTAAACAATGCTTTACTGTTTGATTTGAGTTGGGACACGAGAAGAATCCTATTTTCCGTCCATAACATAGACGTTGGGAATAATAGCTAATGCTTATGTAAACATATAGATTCATAGGATAGAAAAAATAATTTTTAAGAAATGACCTAGTACAGACTCAGGGGGAAAATATATGTTAACTTGATTATAGAAATTTGGTTCAGCCACTCAGCTTCAACCTTCAAAAATCATGTCACTTTTTATTTTAAACCAACATATGAATCCAAGGTATAGCAAAATAAACCATAAACCTTGCAGAACAGGGCCCTTCTAGATACGATCTCGTTAGGACCTGATCCTCCATGGTTGTATCTACACAGAGGGGTAATGCCAGGTCCCCTACGGGGAAGTTGAATTGGAGGAAGAGATAGACATAGAGGTACTATGGATAATTCTAGACTGACATGGTCATCAAGAAGTCCTATGAAAAATAATTTCTGGTGAGTATAGAGTAAATCAGCAATGAGAAATGGAGAGGATTGGAATTAAGTAGACTCATCACTAGTCCATGGTTATTACCAGTGTACCAGTTTAGCAATGAATTACTCAAGGTAGTTGATGCTAGGTAGTCTAACAAACACTCCTGAAAGCCAAGTGTCTTAACTTAATAAATGTTTATTTCTCTTGTCAGAGACCAGTGTGAATTAGGTGGTTCATTCTTAGCAGATTGCTTTCAAGTAGTGAGTCAGGAACCCATGCCCCCTCCACCTTGAGGTGTTGTCTTAAATGCATGACTACCTAAACGACAGCAGAAGGGAACATGGGCAATCATGCATAATATCTCCTGGCTGGGCCTGAAAGTGGTAGACCCATACCCTTTCAACAAGAATGCAAAAACTTGACCTCTGCCTGGCTCCAAGGGAGGTTAGAAAAGGTCATTGTTCTGTGTGTCCAGGAAGAGGAGAATGAAATGCATCTCACTGTGTCATCCATAGCTGAAGGCGGGTAATCTGTGAGAGAGAGCAGTGTTTGCAGATGGTGATACATGAAGATTGAGGAAGATTGATTTCTCAGTCATTGAGGAGTACTGTTCCATCTAACTGAGTTCGGAATGGTAATAAAGTCATCCACTGAAAACTTACCAATCTAGTTTGTGTGCAAGATATTATGAATTATAGTCTTACCGTTAATTTAGCAGACCCACAAATATTTACATCTACCAAGCACCGTGCTGGCGACTGCAGCTTACCAGTACTTCTTTCCTGGGCCCTGGATAATTTCCAGTAGCTGGTATCAGGATCTAAGCTATCCACTTGTTGTGGACACTCGTCCCCTTGCAGCCCTCTCACAGGAGCCTTTAACCATTCGTGGCCAAAAACAAAGGAAATGGGCAAGAGTTACTGCTCTGCTTATCAGAAAGTGTCTCCTAGAGTCTTGTCTCCTAAATCATTTTTCTGGCCCCTTTATAGTAATTCTTTCTTTATTCACATTTCTTGGCCTACTGAACGCTATAATCAAATCCTCCCTCAATTTTCTTTTTTCTGAAGTATATAAAACTACATTTTCTTCAGCCTTTTTTTAAAAAAATGATAATTATCTTGTTTATTTGTATTTGGAAAATCTAATGAGATCACATATTTAAAAATCACATACTATCAAAAGATAAATAGTAGTAGTAATTCCTTCTGGAATATTTTTGCCCCTCATCCAACCAACGTTAGGTCCCTTACCCCTTTTCTTAGCAACTTTTATTAATTTCTTATGTGTCTATCAGAAGTTTTTTGTGGCAAAGGTACATGTGTATGTTTCAGAGGTTGCCGTTGTCATGAATTCACAGAAGGCAGAGCCTGGAAAGCATTAAGTGGTCCTGAGCACCCCATTTCCAATGAGAGAGCGTAGCAGTGCTCAAACGGCTGGGTGTCCTATAATTCAACTCAATTCTGGCACTATCTACCTGTAGATAGCATCAGATCTCACATGTTAAGGGCTCAGTCCAGCAGGAATGCACACACACACACTTCAGGTGCCAGTCACCAAGTATATGTTGTCACCTGTGCTTCTGACCCTTGTACCACAGATCAGAGGTTCCAACGAACCCCTTCTTAGCTTTAATTAATTTGCTCAAGTGACTCATAGAACTCACAGAAATATTCTATTAACTAGATTAACCGGTGTATTATAAAATGATAAAACTCAGCAACAGCCAGATAGAAAACATGTATAGGATGAGGTATGGGGAGAAAGCATGGAAGCCCACTCTCCCCAAATCTCCATGTGCTCACCAACTGGGAAGCTCCCTGAACCCTGTCCTTGGGGGTTTATGGAGGCTTCAGTACACAGGTGTGACTGAATAACTCATTGGCCATGGGCGATTGAGCTCAATCTTGGGTGGCTCTTCCCTGCCCTGAGGGCAAGGGGGTGGGACTGAAAGTTCCAACCTCTAATCACAAGGTTGGCTCCACAGGCTGCCTGCTCCCATCCTTAGGTGCTTTTGGAAGATCACCTTGTTAACATAACAAAAGACACCATTATCATCTCGTCACGTAGGAAATCCCAAGGGTTTTAGAAACTCTGTGGCAGAAACTGGGACAGAGACCAAAAATATAATTCTTATTACTCCTAAATCACAGTTATCTAGGTAAATGTTTGTATCACCCCAAACAGGCAGTAGTCACCAGGGAAAATAAGTTAATTGCCAGTCTTTTCTATTAATTTTTAAAAATCAGATTTAAGAAGAGAATTTTTTTAATGGCCAGTGAAAATGTCTCTTACTTTAGCTCTTGCCTTTTTCTACTTATTATTTATTTTTTCAATTTTTAGTTTAGTTTTGAAAAGTGTCTTTAAGTTATTTTAAGGTTAGAACCGAACCTTCCAGGGTTAAAAAAATATTGCGTCTCTTGAAAGAGATTATTTTAGACTTAGTGAAATGGATTTGATGCTAGAGAACATGTGACATCATACATTTGACCTTCTTGAAATGGTTTACATTATATCAGCTACATTTTAAGTCCAGCAACTGTAACCAAAAAAAAGAAAGAAAAAACCCTACTAATTAAGGCAACTTTGCAGATTGATGGCATTAGATTATCAATTAAGATCTCAGTTTTAAACCAGATTTTTCCTCTAAATAGTGATCCAAAGAACACTAGTTTTACGGTCATTCTAATTAGTCTGACAGCCTTCTGATTGTTTAGTGCCTTCACTTGAAGTTTGTTAAATATTTTGACGATCACCTATGCTCCCATGGGACATTAGTGAATGTGAAGTCAACAAAAAAGAAAAAAAAGTAAGAAAAAGGATTTTGTAGTAAAATAAACTTGAGAAATCCTGGGTTCAGTAAATTTAAACATGTTTCGTGACTGGAGGACTTTTGAGATGTGGAATGAGCTATAATGTGCTCTGTGAATTTCACTCTTAAGTAGAGTTTTGTCTGAAGTGTTTTTAAACTTTATTTGGCTCTACAACCCTTTGTCAGTGGAACATTTTAAAGGACTCTTTGTTTCTAGCAACTTTGGAAAATGTTGTTCTGGTCTCAGTTAAGCGCTTGAAATCTTAGCATTTGGAAGGAGATCCACACACAAGCTCAA
Source organism: Grampus griseus (assembly GCF_964374135.1). NCBI lineage: Eukaryota > Metazoa > Chordata > Mammalia > Artiodactyla > Delphinidae > Grampus > Grampus griseus. The sequence continues at coordinate 16,527 of NW_028132382.1, read as the reverse complement.
CCAATTTCTGGTACAGAAATCTACCATGTATCCATGCTATAGGCTCACTCAGCTGTGGATGAGTATTTTGATAACAAAATGCTCACTACCCATAAATCAACTGATTCTATAGTTGGAATGCTGGTCTGTTAGGAGGTTTTAACTTTTTAAGTGCCTTTTACTATTAGAAAATTTTAAGTTTTAAAATTTTGTCTATTGGACCTAGATCTGATCTCTGGATTAAGATAAGTCCTACTCAAGTAAAAGAATCTTTATTTTTCAAGGATGATTTGTACATGAAAAAAAAAATCCATATACTTAAAATCATCTGTAAATAGTGACTGAAGAGTAATTGAAAATACATTTGAAAATAATTTTCATTTGAAATTTATGTCAAAATATGTTATTATATAAACGAATCCAGTATATTTTCTCTTATAGCCAGTAAAATTTAGGTTAAATTTTAATTAAGCACAAGTGCTACAATTAAAAAAAAGAATTACATTCTGTTTCGAGTGATTATTTCAGCAAAACTGGTTTATGGGACAGTAAACTGTCCTTCACTGCATGTTCAATGTTAGCAGCTCAAACAGGCTAATTCTGGTAAAAATTCAACAGTTTTCCAAGGCCTTCTCTTAATTATTTGATACTCAATTGTTTTTTCTTTTACTTCTATTGTATCTCTTTTTTAAATTGTTAACTACACATCCTCATTTATCAATGGCTTTGTATGTTTAACCCAGCAGATCTCTGGTATTATTTACAATGGCTTCAGGATATTATATCTTTAAAATTCAGAATTTCACTTTAAAGTTGATTTGAATTTTATTTCTATTATACGGTATTATGTTTATGTTATGAATCCATCAGTAAGTAATTTTCTGAAACAGGATGAGCAGTTTGCTGACTTAGAAGGGCTGGAATCTATAGACACCTTAAAATTAGGATGTAGATAACGAATAGTTGGATGACAAGAAACCCTGTTATATGAAAACAGGAATAATAATGAGTGTTCCAAATCTTATCTTTTCTGTTCTTACTTTTCTCCAAAGGTTAGTTCTAGAGTCCTTAATTCTCCATTCAGTATTAAATGATTGACTATTTGCAGCCATCCCACCATTCTCCCCACTTCTGGGTCTGAGTTTGATAAACCTTTTGGTTTCATCCTTTATTTGTGAAGTAGTGTTCCTAGTCAAGCCAGAAGGCTGTTCCATTAAAGGTTTAGCATTTTAGTGATTTTAGTAGTAAGGGTAAGGATAAGTGGTCTTCAGCCCGTCACAGTCTTCCACCCAACCTTTCTTCATATGAATTTCCTGCAGTAGAAAAATTAGACAACCAGGCTGAATGATTGAGTCCCTGACTAGGACTAGCAATGAACTACTCAGCCCTGGCTTCCTGGGCATGCCATCCTTCAAAAACAGCCTGCCAGATGGACTCTCAATCCCCTAGCTTGGCATTCAAGATACTCATACTCTAATCCACCAAAATCCACTTCCAGTAGTTCTCCCCACTTCTTTCATACAGCAAATATCCATTCACCCAACTGCATTCACTTATCTGGAGTGCAAGTTCTTTTCCTTATATTCCAATATATCCCTATTTCATCTGCCTAGGAAGTCTTTCAACTTCTTCACAATCTTAAATCCTACATGGTCTTTACTTTCCTACCTTTACAACTTGACCTTAAAAAAATTTTTGCTTTCCAAGATCTATAAGTCAATCAGTCAATAAACCATTAATAAGTTCATAGGCTGCTTCAATACAGTTCTCCTCAATACAAATATAGTTGTCAATCCTTAATAATAACAGCTTATATTTGATCACATAGAAATGTATTTTAACTCACATATTTGTTATCTAAAATGATAGTGTAGCACTCTTCATTTTGTTGGTTATTTTCACATATTTTAATGTCAGTATCACCTCTTTGAAGACTTAAAGTATATGTTGTCCATTTTTTCAGTATTTTAGTGTCCTGCCCTGTTTTACACTTAGTGGGTGTTCAATAAGTGACTTCGACACTTCACAGAATGGAGAAAATTTTCCCAAATCCTACAAGCGTTGACCCTCTCTGACTTTGCACATCACTTGTTAATGGCAGCTGGGTAGTTGTGTTTGATAGAAATTCAAGAAAAAATTTCTACATGTTTCAAGACCAAAGCCACAGTCATATGAGGACCTTAGTCAGCATCATGAATATATTTTTAAACATATACAATGGAGAATTGCACTTTTATGATTTTGTGATGAATCACATGTAAAACAGTCATTCACATTTTATTTATTTATTTATTATTATTATTTTTAAATATCTTTATTGGAGTATAATTGCTTTACAATGGTGTGTTAGTTTCTGCTTTATAACAAAGTGAATCAGCTCTACATATACATATATCCCCACATCTCCTCCCTCTTGCATCTCCCTCCCACCCTCCCTATCCCACCCCTCTAGGTGGTCAAAAGCACTGAGCTGATCTCCCTGTGCTTTGTGGCTACTTCCCACTAGCTGTCTATTTTACATTTGGTAGTGTATATATGTCCATGCCACTCTCTCTTTGTCCCAGCTTACCCTTCCCCCTTCCTATGTCCTCAAGTCCATTCTCTATGTCTGCGTATTGATTCCTGTCCTGCCCCTAGGTTCTTCAGAACGATTTTTTCTTTCTTTCTTTCTTTTTTTTTTTAGATTCCATATATATGTGTTAGCATATGGGATTTGTTTTTCTCTTTCTGACTTACTTCACTTTGTATGACAGACTCTAGGTCAATCCACCTCACTATGAATAACTCAATTTCGTTTCTCTTTACAGCTGAGTAATATTCCATTGTATATATGTGCCACATCTTCATTATCCATTCATCTGTCGCTGGACACTTAGGCTGCTTCCATGTCCTGGCTATTGTAAACAGAGCTTCAAAGAACATTCTGGTACATGTCTCTTTTTGAATGATGATTTTCTCAGGGTATATGCCCAGCAGTGGGATTGCTGGGTCGTATGGTAGTTCTATTTTTAGTTTTTTAAGGACCCGACATACGGTTCTCCATAGTGACTGTATCAATTTATATTCCCACCAACAGTACAAGAGTGTTCCCTTTTCTCCACACCCTCTCCAGCATTTATTGTTTGTAGATTTGTTTTGATCATGGCCATTCTGACCGGTGTGAGGTGATACCTCATTGCACTTTTGATTTGCATTTCTCTAATGATTAGTGATGTTGAACATCCTTTCATGGGTTTGTCGTCAATCTGTATATTTTCTTTGGAGAAATGTCTGTTTAGGGCTTCTGCCCGTTTTGGGATTGGCTTGTTTGTGTTTTTGATGTTGAGCTGCATGAGCTGCTTGTGTATTTTGAGATTAATCCTTTGTCGGTTTCTTCATTTGCAAATATTTTCTCCCATTCTCAGGATTGTCTTTTCATCTTGTTTATGGTTTGCTTTGCTGTGCAAAAGCTTTTAAGTTTCATTAGGTCCCATTTGTTTATTTTTGTTTTTATTTCCATTTCTCTAGGAGGTGGGTCAAAAAGGATCTTGCTGTGATTTATGTCATAGAGTATTCTGCCTATGTTTTCCTCTAAGAGTTTTATAGCGTCTGGTCTTATATTTAGGTCTTTAATCCATTTTGAGTTTATTTTTGTGTATGGTGTTAGGGAGTGTTCTAATTTCATTCTTTTACATGTAGCTGTCCAGTTTTCCCAGCACCATTATTGAAGAGGCTGTCTTTTCTCCATTGTCTATTCTTGCCTCCTTTATGAAAAATAAGGTGACCATATGTGCGTGGGTTTCTCTCTGGGCTTTCTATCCTGTTCCGTTGATGTGTATTTCTGTCTTTGTGCCAGTACCATACTGCCTTGGTTACTGTACCTTTGTAATATAGTCTGAGGCCTGGGAGCGTAATTCCTCTAGCTCTGTTTTTCTTTCTCAAGATTGCTTTTGGTATTCAGGGTCCTTTGTGTTTCCATACAAATTGTGAAATTTTTTGTTCTAATTCTGTGAAAAATGCTGTTGGTAGTTGGATAGGTATTGCATTGAATCTGTAGATTGCTGTGGGTAGTATTGTCATTTTCACAATGTTGATTCTTCCAATCCAAGAACATGGTATATCTCTCCATCTGTTTGTATCATGTTTAATTTCTTTCCTCAGTGTCTTACCGTTTTCTGCATAAAGGTCTTTTGTCTCCTTAGGTAGGTTTATTCCTAGGTATTTTATTCTTTTTGTTACAGTGGTAAATGGGAGTGTTTCCTTAATTTGTGTTTCAGATTTTTCATTATTAGTGTATAGGAATGCAAGAGATTTCTGTTCATTTATTTTGTATCCTGCTATATAACCAAATTCATTGATTAGCTCTAGTAATGTTCTGGTAGCATCTTTAGGATTCTCTATGTATAGTATCATGTCATCTGCAAACAGTGACAGCTTTACTTCTTCTTTTCCAATTCGGATTCCTTTTATTTCTTTTTCTTCTCTGATTTCTGTGGCTAGAACTTGCAAAACTATGTTGAATAATAGTGGTGAGAGTGAACAACCTTGTCTTGTTCCTCATCTTAGAGGAAATGGTTTCAGTTTTTCACCATTGAAAATGGTGTTGGCTGTGGGTTTGTCATATATGGCCTTTATTATGTTGAGGCAAGTTCCCTCTATGCCTACTTTCTGGAGGGTTTTTATCGTAAATGGGTGTTGAATTTTGTGGAAAGCTTTTCCTGCATCTCTTGAGATGATCATATGGTTTTTCTCCTTCTATTTGTTAATATGGTTTATCACATTGATTGATTTGCATATATTGAAGAATGCTTTCATTCCTGGGATAAACCCCACTTGATCATGGTGTAGGATCCTTTTAATGTGCTGTTGGATTCTGTTTGCTAGTATTTTTTTGTGTGTGTGAGGTATGCGGGCCTCTCACTGTTGTGGCCTCTCCCGTTGCAGAGCACAGGCTCTGGACGCGCAGGCTCAGCGGCCATGGCTCACGGGCCCAGCCACTCCACGGCATGTGGGACCTTCCCGGACCGGGGCACGAACCCGTGTCCCCTACATCGGCAGGCGGACTCTCAACCACTGTGCCACCAGGGAAGCCCCTGTTTGCTAGTATTTTGTTGAGGATTTTTGCATCTATGTTCATCAGTGATATTGGTCTCTAGTTTTCTTTCTTTGTGACATCTTTGTCTGGTTTTGGTATCAGGGTGATGGTGGCCTCGTAGAATGAGTTTGGGAATGTTTCTCCCTCTGCTATATTTTGGAAGAGTTTGAGAAGGATAGGTGTTAGCTCTTCTCTAAATGTTTGCTAGAACTCGCCTGAGAAACCATCTGGTCCTGGGCTTTTGTTTGTTGGAAGATTTTTAATCACAGTCTCTATTTCAGTGCTTCTGATTGGTGTCTTTATATTTTCTATTTCTTCCTGGTTCAGTCTCAGAAGGTTGTGCATTTCTAAGAATTTGTGTGTTTCTTCCAGGTTGTCCATTTTATTGGCATGGCGTTGCTTGTAGTGATCTCTCATGATCCATTGTATTTCTGCAGTGTCTGTTGTTGCTTCTCCTTTTTCATTTCTAATTCTATTGATTTGAGTCTTCTTCCTTTTTTTCTTAATGAGTCTGGCTAATGGTTTATCAATTTTGTTTATCTTCTCAAAGAACCAGCTTTTAATTTTATTGATTTTTGCTCTCGTTTCCTTCATTTGTTTTTCATTTATTTCTGATCTGATTTTTATGATTTCTTTCCTTCTGCTAACTTTGGGGGTTTTTTTGTTCTTCTTTCCCTATTTGCTTTAAGTGTAAGATTAGATTGTTTATTTGAGTTGTTTCTTCCTTCTTGAGGTAGGCTTGTATTGCTGTAAACTGCCCTCTTACAACTGCTTTTTCAGCATCCCATAGGTTTTGCGTCCTCGTGTTTTCATTGTCATTCGTTTCTAGGTGTTTTTTGATTTCTTCAGTGATCTCTTGGTAATTTAGTAACATATTGTTTAGCCTCCATGTTTTTGTATTTTTTACAGTTTTTTTCCTGTAATTGATATCTAGTCTTGTAGCATTATGGTCAGAATAGGTACTTGATACGATTTTAATTTTCTTACATTTACCAGGGCTTGACTTGTTGCAAGTCAATATATGATCTATCCTGGAGAATGTTCCATGAGCACTTGAGAAGAAAGTGTATTCTGTTCTTTATGGATGGAATGTTCTATAAATATCAATTAAGTCCATCTTGTTTAATGTGTCATTTAAAGCTTGTGTTTCCTTATTTATTTTCATTTTGGATGATCTGTCCTTTGGTGAAAGTGGGGTGTTAAAGTCCCCTCCTATGATTGTGTTACTGTTGATTTCCCCTTCTATGGCTGTTAGCATTTGCCTTATGTATTGAGGTGCCCCTATTTTAGGTGCGTAAATATTTATAATTGTTATATCTTCTTCTTGGATCGATCCCTTGATCATTATGTAGTGTCCTTCTTTGTCTCTTGTAATAGTCTTTATCTTAAAGTCTATTTTGTCTGATATGAGAATTGCTATTCCAGCTTTCTTTTGATATCCATTTGCATGGAATATCTTTTTCCATCCCCTCACTTTCAGTCTGTATGTGTCCCTAGTATGTGTCTGAAGTGGTTCCTTTGTAGACAGCATATATAGGGGTTTTGTTTTTGTGTCCATTCAGCCAGTCTATGTCCTTTGGTTGGAGCATTTAATTCATTTACATTAAGACAGTTATTGATATGTATGTTCCTATTCTCATTTTCTTAATTCTTTTGGGTTTGTTATTGGAGGTTTTTTCCTCCTCTTGTGTTTCCTATCTAGAGAATTTCCTTTAGCATTTGTAGTAAAGCTGGTTTTGTGGTGCTGAATTCTCTTAGCCTTGGCTTGTCTGTAAAGGTTTTAATTTCTCCGTCAAATCTGAATGAGATCCTTGCTGGGTAGAATTATCTTGGTTGTAGGTTTTTCCCTTTCATCACTTTGAATATGTCTTGCCACTCCCTTCTGGCTTGCAGAGTTTCTGCGGAAAGGTCAGTTGTTAACCTTATGGGGATTCCCTTGTATGTTATTTGTTGTTTTCCCTTGCTTCTTTTAATATTTTTTCTTTGTATTTAATTGTTGATAGTTTGATTAATATGTGTCTTGGCATGTTTCTCCTTGGATATTTCCTGTATGGCACTGTCTGCGCTTCCTGGACTTGATTGCCTATTTCCTTTCCCATATAAGGGAAGTTTCCAACTGTATTCTCCTCAAATATTTTCTCAGTCCCTTTCTTTTTCTCTTCTTCTTCTGCGACCCCTATAATTCGAATGTTGGTGTGTTTAGTGTTGTCCCAGAGGTCTCTGAGACTGTCCTCAATTCTTTTTATTGTTTTTTCTTTATTCTGCTCTGCAGTAGTTATTTCTACTATTTTATCTTCCAGGTCACTTTTCTGTTCTTCTGCCTCAGTTAGTCTGCTATTGATTCCTTACAGAGAATTTTTAATTTCATTTATTGTGTTCTTCATCATTATTTGTTTGCTCCTTAGTTCTTCTAGGTCCTTGTTAAACGTTTATTGTATTTTCTCCATTCTATTTCCAAGCTTTTGGCTCATGTTTACTATGATTACTCTGAGTTCTTTTTCAGGTGGACTGCCTATTTCCTCCTCATTTGTTTGGTCCGGTGGGTTTTTTCCTTGTTCCTTCATCTGCTGTGTATTTCTCTGTATTCTCATTTTGCTTAACTTACTGTGTTTGGGGTCTCCTTTTTGCAGGCTGCAGGTTCGTAGTTCCTGCTGTTTTTGGTGTCTGCCCCCAATGGCTAAGGTAGGTTCAGTGGGTTGTGTAGGCTTCCTGGTGGATGGGAGTGGTGCCTGTGTTCTGGTGGATGAGGCTGCATCTTGTCTTTCAGGTGGGCAGGACCACATCCTGTGGTGTGTTTTGGGGTGTCTGTGACCTTATTATGATTTTAGGCAGCCTGTGTGCTAATGGGTGGAGTTATGTTCCTCTCTTGCTAGTTGTTTGGCATAGGGTTTCCAGCACTGTAGCTTGCTGGTCGTTGAGTGGAGCTGGGTGTTAGCGTTTAGATGGAGATCTCTGGGAGAGCTTTCTCCTTTTGATATTACGTGGTGCCGGGGGGGGTGTCTCTCGTGGACCTATGTCCTGAACTTGGCTCTCCTGCCTCAGAGGCACAGGCCTGACACCCTTCAGAGCACCCAGACCCTGTCAGCCACACGGCTCAGAACAAAAGGGAGAAAAAAAGAAAGAAAGAAAGTAAAAAATAAATAAAATAAAGTTATTAAAATAAAAAAATATTAAAAATTTAAAAAAATTAAAAAGTAATTTAAAAAAAGAAAGAAAGAAAGAAGAGAGCAACCAAACCAAAAAAGAAATCCACCAATGATAACAAGCCCTATAAACTATACTAAAAAGCAAAAAAACAAAAGACGTACAGACAGAACCATAGGACAAATGGTATAAGCAAAGCTATACAGACAAAATCACAGAAAGTCCACCGCCTCAATTTTGGGATGATTCATTGTCTATTCAGGTATTCCACTGCTGGGATAGATTTCCCTTTTTCTTCTTTGTTCACACAGCTCCTGGGGCTCAGCTTTGGATTTGGCCCCGCCTCTGCGTGTAGGTCACCTGAGGGCGTCTTTTCTTCACCCAGACAGTACAGGGTTAAAGGAGCAGCTGCTTCGGGGGCTCTGGCTCACTCAGGCCGGGGGGAGGGTGGGGTACGGAGTGTGGGGCGAGCCTGCTGCAGCAGAGGCCAGCGTGATGTTGCACCAGCCTGAGGCGCGCCGTGCGTTCTCCTGCGGAAGTTGTCCCTGGAATTCGGGACCCTGGCAATGGCGGGCTGCAAAAGCTCCCGGGAGGGGAAGTGTGGACAGTGGCTTGTGCTTTCACACAGGATTCTTGGTGGCTGCAGCAGCAGCCTTAGCATCTTATGCCTGTTTCTGGGGTCCGCGCTGATAGCCGCGGCTCGCGCCCATCTCTGGAGCTCGTTTCGGCAGTGCTTTATTAATCCCCTCTCCTTGTGCACCCCGAAACAGTGGTGTCTTGCCTCTTAGGCAGATCCAGACATTTTCCTGGACTCTCTCCCAGCTAGCTGTGGCACACTAGCCCCCTTCAGGCTGTGTTCACACAGCCAACCCCAGTCCTCTACCTGGGATCTCACCTCTGAAGCCCGAGCCTCAGCTCCCAGCCCCCACCTGCCCTGGCAGGTGAGCAGAGAAACCTCTGAGGCTGGTGAGTGCTGGTCAGCACCGATCTGTGCGGGATGCTGTCCGCTTTGCCTTTCGCACCCCTGTTGCTGTGCTCTCCTCCGTGTCTCCAAAGCTTCCCCCCACCCACTGCTCCCTGTCTCTACCAGTGAAGGGGCTTCATAGTGTGTGGAAACTTTTCCTCCTTCACAGCTCCCTCCCAAAGGTGCAGGTCCCATCCCTATTCTTTTGTCTCTGTTTTTTCTTTTTTCTTTTGCCCTACCCAAGTACGTGGGGAGTTTCTTGCCTTTTGGGAAGTCTGAGGTCTTCTGCCAGTGTTCAGTAGGTGTTCTGTAGTTGTTCCACATGTAGATGTATTTCTGATGTGTTTGTGGAGAGGAAGGTGATCTCCACGTCTTACTCCTCTGCCATCTTGAAGGTTCATTCATATTTTAAATACTCTTCAGAGCACAATTTTTAAACTTCTATTTCTCGAAACATAATTATTTAATAATTAAGAGGTGTCAAAATATTACAGTTGGTTTTTCTTGTCATTCTGTTTGTTTGTTTGATCCCATATTGTATCTTGGAGATTTGGGGGCAACTTATATTCTGTGGCAGTATACAGTATATATGCACAATGTTTTAAAAATCTGATGTATAAATATTGAGTTTTACTGTCACCTAGATGGCAGATATGCAAAAAATAAATTCATTAAAATAATTCTAATGTCCTGGTTTTAAGATAGGGAGCACTTTCTCAATGTTCATCTCCTCACATAGTCATAAAGTTTCCTACTTTAACAAAAGTCACTTGGTTCTCTGCGCGCCAATGAACTTGAATGTTAAATTTACAAGTTCATGCTAATGTGTTCTCTGCTAAATTTGGGAAATTTTCTTTCTGTGTATCCATTGATATTTCACTATTTATCATGGTGGTGTAAATGCTTGGGTTAGCTTGACCTAAAGGCATCCAAATTCATGGAAATGAATGTGGAAATGGGACGATATAATTAAATATCACAATTAATGGGCTTGATGCTCCTATTTCATTCTTCACACAAACATATTAAAAGTAGATTTTTTTTTTATTACGTAAGACTTGGTTCTATATATAGTTCAGCCAGAAGTAAAATTATTCCTAAATCACCCTGTCTCTCAACCTAATTCATCAGCTTCAGCCTGTACACATAATGACAGTCAGACCTTGATTGGCTTTTTTCTCTCCCAACTGGTGGTGTAGACAGCAAACAGGATCCCTGTCTGAGAAGAGTTTGTGTATAGACCCAGAGAAAAATTTTAACATGGCACTGTTGTTTATGTTATGATCAACCAAATTTATTGATCCAGTCATTTATTTATTTGTTCTTACAAAGTCCTGTATTCATCCATCCAGCACATTTCCTGAATACTTACCATGCACCAAATACTGAAACTACAGTAATAAGCAAAACAGACATAGCCCACGTAGTCCCGGATTTCATAATTTGGAAAGCACAGCTGGACTAGAGTTACCCTTAGGAAAAATACGTTCAAATATAATTAGATAATCACACACATATGTGAAATGAATAATAAACATATGATGCTGTAAAAGCAACGAGACCCAGTATTTTCAGGAGGTCAAAGAAAGGCTTTTTTGTGTCAGTGCCATTTGAACTGAGATGGGAAGGACGCATTAACTAAGCAGTGGCGCTGATGGGGAAAGTAATCACTAGCTATCTGACCTCAGACAGGTTACTTAACCAGTTTATGCATCAGTTTTCTCATCTATCAAATGACAAGGTTAATAGTACCTACTTTATAGGGTCTGGTGAGGATTTGGTAAGAGTTTAGGACTATGTTCACTACATGGGCTCTATGTAAATATTACATATTGTTGTTACATGGCATTTTTACCCATAGTTTGCTAAGTTAGAAACATACTGAAGAAAATAAAAATAATTAAGTAATACGGAATGTTGATTTCAGACTTATTCAAAGTAAGATGCAAGTGATAAATAAAACTTTCCATACAAAAAGTCACAATTCAGGTAGGGAGACAACGTGGAAAATGTTGAAAGCGATGAAAATGATGATGTGAACTGCTTACAATATATGCATTATGAAATGACACCTAGGAAAACTGGAAATCAATGAAGTTGTGTTAATTGCTATTTTTTCTGGAAAGGGAAGATGGATGCTTGCAATAAACTTAAATGAAAGATTTTTAAAAATGGTGCCCTGGGAACAGAGCGGCACAAAAGCATGCCCATAATTTTGTGGCTTGGGCTGAAGCATTTCTCAGATGTCCTTGAAAGTTTCCAAAGACAGTCTTTCCTCAGGAAAGTATTTCTCCTGTGAGTAAATAATGTTCTTGCCTAGAAATGAAATGCAGTCATATATTACATTGCAAGTGAACTGTTAGCAAGACTGGCAGCAGAAGTTCAGAAACAAATGTCACATTGCAGTCTAGAGTTTGAGGCTCTGTACCTGAACTTCCATAACTTCTAAAGGCATGCCCTTTGTATGAAATCAAAATAGTCCAGAGAAGAATTTTGACTTCTCTTTACTTAACTATTAGAAGGATTTATTTGGAATTATTATTGTGTCATGCATGTTCTGCCTTAACTTTTCTGTGGTTGAGTTGCACAATTGATAAGCTAAGGTTTCTTTTCACCATAAAAAGGCTCCTTTTAAGGAGTCCTATAATAATGACATTTAAAATACTTGCTTGCTTTTGAAGAAAGCTTCATGCTTGGGCTTCCCTGGTGGTGCAGTGGTTGAGAGTCCGCCTGCCGATGCAGGGGACACAGGGTCGTGCCCTGGTCCGGGAAGGTCCCACATGCCGTGGAGCGGCTGGGCCCGTGAGCCCTGGCTGCTGAGCCTGCGCATCCAGAGCCTGTGCTCCGCAACAGGAGAGGCCACAACAGTGAGAGGCCCACGTACCGAAAAAAAAAAAAAAAAAGAAAGCTTCATGCTTTCCAAAGTGCTTTATAAACGCATTTCTATGAGGCAGGTGGAACATGTCCTGTCAACAGTATTTTACAGAAAAGAAAATGGAGGCTGTAAAGGAAAGCTGCTTGGTCAAGGTCATTCAGTGCATTAGGCGAGTTTTCATCACAGGAGTACTCACAGTTGAGCAGGGAATCCAGCAGGGAAAGCTTAAGGCTTTAGTCTATCTTTACACAAGTAGTTTTGCATAAATGAAAAATTTACCCAAAATGAAGTGCATTAGGTACCTAGTACTGCCTTCTTGTTCCTTAGAGTCTAGTGAGGGATATAGACTGAGCATATTCTATCCCAATGAAGATAACTTAGATTATTCTGAGGATGATCACTTGGGCTTCAGAATCTGAATTCCAGCTTGACCCCTTCCATGAAGGAAGTTACTTAATCTTTCAGAGCCTGTTTCTCCATCCCTTAAATGGCAATTTGAATGCTCTCTCATATGTTTATTAACTCATTTACTTAACAAAGCACCTGCTAGATCTCAAGTACTCTGCTAAGAATGGTGAGGCTTTTCTAGGAAGCCAGAAGGCATCCTCCAGTGGATAGCGGAGGTCAAGAGAGGTTAGAGTTAACATTTGAATTTGACAGTGGGAGAAGATGAAAGGTTCACACAGCAAGGAAAAGAGAAAAAGACTATTATACAGGTTAAAGAGCTAGACCTGGAGATATTTGGAGTGACAAAATTTCTGAATTTTGATGTACCATACTTCCTGCCTCAGTTTCCACATCTTGGAAATGGGAATAATGATTAAACATGTTTCACAGTATTCATTTGGTAGAGATTAAATGAGGATTAAATAAGCATGGAAAGTGGCATAGGACAAATTTGATAAATTATTATGTATGAAAGTGTGTATAAATAAAATCAATTGCCATGACCCCTCTTCGTACCGAGTGATCACAGCACGCTTTAATTTTCTAGCTGAGTCTGGATATGGATTCGTAACTTTATTCAAACAGTGTATCAGGCACCACTTAACCTTTGGATTGGCTGGAAATCTTTGCTCCTCTGCTCTAATACAATTTAATTTTAATTTTGGTTTTTAAGGTACATGGGTATAAATAAGAAGAGTGTTAAAGAAATGTATTTCAGATTTTAAATTCAAAAATGTAGAAAAACTTTCTTTTACTATTTTTCATTTTACCTTTGGGTGCACTGATCAGCTACTTTTTCTTCTGCACCCAGGCAAAAGGGATTCTGAAGAAAACACTTTAAATTTTTGATTTCATATATAAGATAGTGGGAGCCTCTGCCTGCTTGATTTACATTTGTGCTCACCTTCCACTTTATGTGGGAGGGGGCATACGAGTAAAGGAAACTTTTATATGATTTCAAGTTATTTAATTCCTGATATTATATTTAGCCATGGGAGAGTGTTATGATTTGCCTACAACATCCATCCTTCCTTTTCTTGTACCTTACCTTGTTCAGAGAGGACTTGTGCCTGTTCTGCTTTGAATTTCTCAACCAGTTCAGCTGCTAAAATCACAGGTGAAGCTTAGTTTCTGCTGATTTAATCCACCCAATCGAGATAGAGTTTCTCATTTTATTCAGCAAATATTTACTATGCCTTCAAAAAAGATTTTTAAAAAAAATGCATGGTCTTATTTGCTAATGCTGCTGGGAATTAATTAATTAAGTTTTCGGTTCACAGTAAAATTGAGCACAAGGTACAGAGATTTCCCACACATTCCTCTGGTGGGAATGTGATAAATTGGTACAGCCACTGTGGAAAACAGTACGGAGGTCCCTCAAAAGCTAAAAATAGAATTACCATATGATCCAGCAATCCCACTCCTGGGCATATATCCAGACAAAAACTATAATTCAAAAAGATACATGCACCCCAATGTTCGCAGCATCATAGAGGCGTTATTTACGATTGCCAAGACGTGGAAACAACCTGTGTCCATCAACAGATCAATGGATAAAGAAGATTTTATATATATATATATATATATATATAAAATATATATATAATTTAAATTTATATATTTGCATACATATATATATAAATACTACTCAGCCATAAAAAAGAATGAAATTAATTTTGCCATTTGCAGCAACATGGATGGACTTGGAGGGCATTATTCTAAGAGAAACAAGTCAGACAGAGGAAGATAAATACTGTATGATATCGCTTATATGTGGAATCTAAGAAATAAAACAAACTAGTGAATATAACATAAAAGAAGCAGACTCACAGATATAGAGAACAAACTAGTAATTGCCAGTGGGGGAGGGGGGAAAGGCAATTTAAGAGTTGGAATTGGGAAGTGGGAAGTACAAACTATTTGGTGTAAAGTAGGCTCCAGGATGTATTGTACAACAGGGGGAATATAGCCAATATTTTGTAATAAATGGAAAGTAGTCTTTAAAATTGTATAAAAATATTTTCTTTTTTTAAAAAGATACTTCTTAGCTGATAGAAGCTTTAGAAGTCTACAGAGGCAGATAATTTTTAAATTGCAGCATATAACTTCTGGAGCCTGGCTGACATTCTCATAGGAAGCCGCATGAAAATTACTTTCAAAGGCATTCATCACCTTAGCTTGCAGGAGTCTGTTCCTTCAGTGTGTATTAGTCCATGGTGCATCCTTACTTTGACTTATCTGTGAGGTTCACTTCTCGCCCCCAGGAACAAAGCCTGCAGAGGGGCAACTTGTTTGGCTTGGGAGCCTGCCCAATATGAAAAGTTTGCAGGCAAAATCAGAAAGAACAGCTGCAGGAGGAGAGATGAGGGTTGCCGACAGCTAATGATTCAGAAGGCAATTTGCATGAGAGCCTTCTGCTTAACAGGAGGCAGCATGTGCTGGGCAGTGGTTTACCATCCACTGCCAAGCTGATTTCTACACCCTGAGTCCTCATTCCATCAAAACACGTGTCCTGAGGGAACGCCCAGCCACCAGCTTCCACTTACCTGAGTTAGCATGACCTGCCATCTAGAATTTCAGAGAGCTTTTCATTTATTAACTCACATGAATCTACTTTATCCTGAGGCTCTGGATACTAGTCCCATGCAAACTGACTTAATAACAAACATTTAAGTGCAAATCCAAGGTCATCTAGATAATATTCTTTGAGAGCTTATTGCATATGAGGCACTGCACTGTGCACTTTTTATACCATATCGGACTTCATAACAGACCTCTGAAGTGGGTGGTTAAGTTTCCTGCCAAGGGATCCATACACAAGAAACGATAATCAGAAAAGACCAAAGTATTATTTATTACTAGTGAGCTAGCCGCTGTTACTTCATTTTGGAATTCTAATTGAGGCTTTCCTTCTCTCTTTCTCTTGCCCCCAAATCACAGATGACTAGGTCATGGGACAAGCTTAAGCTAACATGCCTTATTCTGTGAATCATAAGCTGAGCTACTGGGACAGAGCCATGTGACACGTTTGTCACTTTCAAATGTAATAATTCTACCCATTGCTCCATAGATGTTCTGGTTACTGACCAATAACATTAACAATTCCTCTTCCAAGAATAGGATGGAGGGGAAAGGCACTGGATCTCCTATGCCTCCCAAACATGTGAAGGCCGAAGCATGGTGGGAGGAGAAGCATATCTCTTTGTAATATGTTTTATTCCCTGTTTTATAGATGTGCATATGGAAGATTAGAAAGGCTGAGTAACTTGTCCATGTCATGTAGCCCATGCTTGTAACTTTTTTATTATACGACTTATCCTTCTCACCTATCAATCTGCCTTTTATACTGATGTCCTGAGAAACAGACCACTGTATGGTATAGAAATGAACAACCATAAATAAGCTGGAAATGCATTTCTATTTACATTAACTAAGATAGTCACTTGTTTCTTTTAAGTGAGGTCCTCCACCTTTTTAGGGACCTGAGTAAACTAATGATGTGCTTCCATTGATTAACCAAGAATTCTCCAATATTCCATAGAAGAATCATACATTTCTTTAAGCCCTGTGTATGCTTCTAGGGTTTAGATTCTAAATCAAATAGGTTTCTGTTTTTCATTTAAAAAAAAACGAACACAGGATTTCACTTGTAAATTTATTAACTTTTTTTTTTCTGTCTAGCAACAAGCAGTGACTATTGTTGGGTTGGTGGACATAGTAGAGATGGCCATTCAGAAAATCACAAATTTTAGGAACTCTAGCATTCATGTAGCTCAGAACTGTAAGAAGAGACCAGAGGAAGGTCAACATGCTTTAAAGTATATTACAAATCAATATTGAAATAGAGCTTAACATATAATTCATCTGGAAAGAAGCTCAGAACATGATTGCCAGTTATTTAATATTCTGGTCAAAGACAATGGAAGCACTATTAAAGTATGGCATTTTGACTGCCATTGGAAAGGTCAGGTTTCAAACAGCAGTGCACTAGTTGTGCTCAAAATGACTAAAGAATGATGACTAATTAAGTGAAGAGGAAATGGG
>NW_028132383.1:0-26440 GCF_964374135.1 Grampus griseus | reverse complement strand
AATCAAGACAGATGCTGAGCATCTTTTCATTTGAATGTGCTGTTTTCTAAAACGCGCGTGAGTACCACTGAGGTCTTGTAAGGTTTCTGCCTGAGAGTCGGGCCTGATTTGAATTCGTTTCAGATTACCTAGCCCAGGATATTTCTTGAGGGCAGGGTTGTGTTTGCAAAGCCGCCGGCCGCAGGCCTTGTGAATGATAGGAGCCCTTCGGCACAGTTTGTAAGGTTGTTACGGCAGTGTGCCACAAGGCGGCAGCACTGCTCCGCTTTCTCTCCGGTAACTTGGGGAAACAAATCCTTAGTGGGGTTCCCGGTGTTGGTTTGGAAATGGGGAGTCGAACGTGGCTAAACACACACCCCAGGGCTTGCGTATGCTCGCCTCCTGCCCCTTAACCTGCACTGCCCCACCCCAGGCCTATCGCAAGACTTGCAAGTGGGCTACTCGGAGGGTGCTGTGGTTCGCAGGTGGGTCGAATCTAAGGAAGTGGGCTGGAGGTGGGAACCTGCCTAGCAGGAACTGTGGAGATCCCGTTTCTTCACAGCTCTTCCCTCTCAACTGCTCCACCATCATCCGGGTGCACCAGGATTTACTTACCTGTAGGAGGGCCACGTTGGATCGGGACATTGTGGTACCACGCAGGGGAGAATGGGCAGTAGAGGTCCGAGGGGCCGCTGGTCAGGTGGCACGTCCTGCTACCTTGTTCCCTCAGCAGCAGCATACTCCAGCCGTGGGACCCAGGCCTGCTGAGGCTCCAGGGGTGTGACACCGGCCGATGTCACAGAGGCCTGAGGTAACAGACTAGGCGTTTCTTAACCCCTTTGTTTCCTTGTCGTTGAACAGTCCTTTTCCCTCTCAGCATAGTTTACATACAGTGTTGCGTCTGCTGAGCTCTACAGCCGCTTGTTGCAATTATAAACGTAGCTGTACCCGTAGGGTTTCAGATTCTTTGCCCTGTTAGTTGATTGAGGAATGTTTTGTAGCGTTCCCTGTGCTTTTGGGGGGGGTCGCCCTTGATGAGCACTTTTTGATAAGTTAAGTGTGTTTCTCTGAATCCCAACCTCCCACTTCACCCTTCCCCGGTCTCCAATTTCCCCCTCTGAGAACTCCACGCTTCTTTCTTCCCTCTGTGAACCCTGTGTTTCCTTTGTATCCCTATTTAGACTGCACATATAAGAGATATCCTGCGATATGTGTCTTGCTGTCTCTACCAGAATTAGTGAGATCATCTACTGCTGCACCCTCGCTGCTGCAAATGGTATGAGTTCATTTGGTTCTGTGGACGAGTGGTAGTCGAGGGAGTGTAGGTAGCAGAACACCTTTCTCCATTCACCCCTCGTTCGATATTTCGTGCGCTTGCGTGTCTTGGCTGTGGTAAAGGGTACCACAACGACCGCTGGGGTGCAAGTGCTTCCTTCCAATGATGCTAGTCTCTGGTTATCCGACCTGCAGCGGGGTTGCCCAATCTCGTGGTCCCTCCAGTGTTTAGTCTGGTAAGGAACTTGCCTACTGATCTTCCTACCGGCTGTTACCAATTTACAATGCCAGCCACAGCAATAGTAGGCTTCTGTGTTGGGCATGCCCTCTTGAGCACTTACGCTTTTAGGGTTTGTGAGGACTGCAGCCAGGGAAACCCTCGTCTAGCTTCCCTTGCACTCTCTAATCAAGACAGATGCTGAGCATCTTTTCATTTGAATGTGCTGTTTTCTAAAACGCGCGTGAGTACCACTGAGGTCTTGTAAGGTTTCTGCCTGAGAGTCGGGCCTGATTTGAATTCGTTTCAGATTACCTAGCCCAGGATATTTCTTGAGGGCAGGGTTGTGTTTGCAAAGCCGCCGGCCGCAGGCCTTGTGAATGATAGGAGCCCTTCGGCACAGTTTGTAAGGTTGTTACGGCAGTGTGCCACAAGGCGGCAGCACTGCTCCGCGTTCTCTCCGGTAACTTGGGGTTCCCGGTGTTGGATTGGAAATGGGGAGTCGAACGTGGCTAAGCACACACCCCAGGGCTTGCGTATGCTCGCCTCCTGCCCCTTAACCTGCACTGCCCCACCCCAGGCCTATCGCAAGACTTGCAAGTGGGCTACTCGGAGGGTGCTGTGGTTTGCAGGTGGGTCGACTCTAAGGAAGTGGGCTGGAGGTGGGAACCTGCCTAGCAGGAACTGTGGAGATCCCGTTTCTTCACAGCTCTTCCCTCTCAGCTGCTCCACCATCATCTGGGTGCACCAGGATTTACTTACCTGTAGGAGGGCCACGTTGGATCGGGACATTGTGGTACCACGCAGGGGAGAATGGGCAGTAGAGGTCCGAGGGGCCGCTGGTCAGGTGGCACGTCCTGCTACCTTGTTCCCTCAGCAGCAGCATACTCCAGCCGTGGGACCCAGGCCTGCTGAGGCTCCAGGGGTGTGACACCGGCCGATGTCACAGAGGCCTGAGGTAACAGACTAGGCGTTTCTTAACCCCTTCTTTGCCTTGTCGTTGAACAGTCCTTTTCCCTCTCAGCATAGTTTACATACAGTGTTGCGTCTGCTGAGCTCTACAGCCGCTTGTTGCAATTATAAACGTAGCTGTACCCGTAGGGTTTCAGATTCTTTGCCCTGTTAGTTGATTGAGGAATGTTTTGTAGCGTTCCCTGTGCTTTTGGGGGGGGGGTCGCCCTTGATGAGCACTTTTTGATAAGTTAAGTGTGTTTCTCTGAATCCCAACCTCCCACTGCACCCTTCCCCGGTCTCCAATTTCCCCCTCTGAGAACTCCACGCTTCTTTCTTCCCTCTGTGAACCCTGTGTTTCCTTTGTATCCCTATTTAGACTGCACATATAAGAGATATCCTGCGATATGTGTCTTGCTGTCTCTACCAGAATTAGTGAGATCATCTACTGCTGCACCCTCGCTGCTGCAAATGGTATGAGTTCATTTGGTTCTGTGGACGAGTGGTAGTCGAGGGAGTGTAGGTAGCAGAACACCTTTCTCCATTCACCCCTCGTTCGATATTTCGTGCGCTTGCGTGTCTTGGCTGTGGTAAAGGGTACCACAACGACCGCTGGGGTGCAAGTGCTTCCTTCCAATGATGCTAGTCTCTGGTTATCCGACCTGCAGCGGGGTTGCCCAATCTCGTGGTCCCTCCAGTGTTTAGTCTGGTAAGGAACTTGCCTACTGATCTTCCTACCGGCTGTTACCAATTTACAATGCCAGCCACAGCAATAGTAGGCTTCTCTGTTGGGCATGCCCTCTTGAGCACTTACGCTTTTAGGGTTTGTGAGGACTGCAGCCAGGGAAACCCTCGTCTAGCTTCCCTTGCACTCTCTAATCAAGACAGATGCTGAGCATCTTTTCATTTGAATGTGCTGTTTTCTAAAACGCGCGTGAGTACCACTGAGGTCTTGTAAGGTTTCTGCCTGAGAGTCGGGCCTGATTTGAATTCGTTTCGGATTACCTAGCCCAGGATATTTCTTGAGGGCAGGGTTGTGTTTGCAAAGCCGCCGGCCGCAGGCCTTGTGAATGATAGGAGCCCTTCGGCACAGTTTGTAAGGTTGTTACGGCAGTGTGCCACAAGGCGGCAGCACTGCTCCGCGTTCTCTCCGGTAACTTGGGGAAACAAAGCCTTAGCGAGGTTCCCGGTGTTGGATTGGAAATGGGGAGTCGAACGTGGCTAAGCACACACCCCAGGGCTTGCGTATGCTCGCCTCCTGCCCCTTAACCTGCACTGCCCCACCCCAGGCCTATCGCAAGAATTGCAAGTGGGCTACTCGGAGGGTGCTGTGGTTTGCAGGTGGGTCGACTCTAAGGAAGTGGGCTGGAGGTGGGAACCTGCCTAGCAGGAACTGTGGAGATCCCGTTTCTTCACAGCTCTTCCCTCTCAGCTGCTCCACCATCATCTGGGTGCACCAGGATTTACTTACCTGTAGGAGGGCCACGTTGGATCGGGACATTGTGGTACCACGCAGGGGAGAATGGGCAGTAGAGGTCCGAGGGGCCGCTGGTCAGGTGGCACGTCCTGCTACCTTGTTCCCTCAGCAGCAGCATACTCCAGCCGTGGGACCCAGGCCTGCTGAGGCTCCAGGGGTGTGACACCGGCCGATGTCACAGAGGCCTGAGGTAACAGACTAGGCGTTTCTTAACCCCTTTGTTTCCTTGTCGTTGAACAGTCCTTTTCCCTCTCAGCATAGTTTACATACAGTGTTGCGTCTGCTGAGCTCTACAGCCGCTTGTTGCAATTATAAACGTAGCTGTACCCGTAGGGTTTCAGATTCTTTGCCCTGTTAGTTGATTGAGGAATGTTTTGTAGCGTTCCCTGTGCTTTTGGGGGGGGTCGCCCTTGATGAGCACTTTTTGATAAGTTAAGTGTGTTTCTCTGAATCCCAACCTCCCACTGCACCCTTCCCCGGTCTCCAATTTCCCCCTCTGAGAACTCCACGCTTCTTTCTTCCCTCTGTGAACCCTGTGTTTCCTTTGTATCCCTATTTAGACTGCACATATAAGAGATATCCTGCGATATGTGTCTTGCTGTCTCTACCAGAATTAGTGAGATCATCTACTGCTGCACCCTCGCTGCTGCAAATGGTATGAGTTCATTTGGTTCTGTGGACGAGTGGTAGTCGAGGGAGTGTAGGTAGCAGAACACCTTTCTCCATTCACCCCTCGTTCGATATTTCGTGCGCTTGCGTGTCTTGGCTGTGGTAAAGGGTACCACAACGACCGCTGGGGTGCAAGTGCTTCCTTCCAATGATGCTAGTCTCTGGTTATCCGACCTGCAGCGGGGTTGCCCAATCTCGTGGTCCCTCCAGTGTTTAGTCTGGTAAGGAACTTGCCTACTGATCTTCCTACCGGCTGTTACCAATTTACAATGCCAGCCACAGCAATAGTAGGCTTCTCTGTTGGGCATGCCCTCTTGAGCACTTACGCTTTTAGGGTTTGTGAGGACTGCAGCCAGGGAAACCCTCGTCTAGCTTCCCTTGCACTCTCTAATCAAGACAGATGCTGAGCATCTTTTCATTTGAATGTGCTGTTTTCTAAAACGCGCGTGAGTACCACTGAGGTCTTGTAAGGTTTCTGCCTGAGAGTCGGGCCTGATTTGAATTCGTTTCAGATTACCTAGCCCAGGATATTTCTTGAGGGCAGGGTTGTGTTTGCAAAGCCGCCGGCCGCAGGCCTTGTGAATGATAGGAGCCCTTCGGCACAGTTTGTAAGGTTGTTACGGCAGTGTGCCACAAGGCGGCAGCACTGCTCCGCGTTCTCTCCGGTAACTTGGGGAAACAAAGCCTTAGCGAGGTTCCCGGTGTTGGATTGGAAATGGGGAGTCGAACGTGGCTAAGCACACACCCCAGGGCTTGCGTATGCTCGCCTCCTGCCCCTTAACCTGCACTGCCCCACCCCAGGCCTATCGCAAGACTTGCAAGTGGGCTACTCGGAGGGTGCTGTGGTTTGCAGGTGGGTCGACTCTAAGGAAGTGGGCTGGAGGTGGGAACCTGCCTAGCAGGAACTGTGGAGATCCCGTTTCTTCACAGCTCTTCCCTCTCAGCTGCTCCACCATCATCTGGGTGCACCAGGCTTTACTTACCTGTAGGAGGGCCACGTTGGATCGGGACATTGTGGTACCACGCAGGGGAGAATGGGCAGTAGAGGTCCGAGGGGCCGCTGGTCAGGTGGCACGTCCTGCTACCTTGTTCCCTCAGCAGCAGCATACTCCAGCCGTGGGACCCAGGCCTGCTGAGGCTCCAGGGGTGTGACACCGGCCGATGTCACAGAGGCCTGAGGTAACAGACTAGGCGTTTCTTAACCCCTTCTTTGCCTTGTCGTTGAACAGTCCTTTTCCCTCTCAGCATAGTTTACATACAGTGTTGCGTCTGCTGAGTTCTACAGCCGCTTGTTGCAATTATAAACGTAGCTGTACCCGTAGGGTTTCAGATTCTTTGCCCTGTTAGTTGATTGAGGAATGTTTTGTAGCGTTCCCTGTGCTTTTGGGGGGGTCGCCCTTGATGAGCACTTTTTGATAAGTTAAGTGTGTTTCTCTGAATCCCAACCTCCCACTGCACCCTTCCCCGGTCTCCAATTTCCCCCTCTGAGAACTCCACCCTTCTTTCTTCCCTCTGTGAACCCTGTGTTTCCTTTGTATCCCTATTTAGACTGCACATATAAGAGATATCCTGCGATATGTGTCTTGCTGTCTCTACCAGAATTAGTGAGATCATCTACTGCTGCACCCACGCTGCTGCAAATGGTATGAGTTCATTTGGTTCTGTGGACGAGTGGTAGTCGAGGGAGTACAGGTAGCAGAACACCTTTCTCCATTCACCCCTCGTTCGATATTTCGTGCGTTTGCGTGTCTTGGCTGTGGTAAAGGGTACCACAACGACCGCTGGGGTGCAAGTGCTTCCTTCCAATGATGCTAGTCTCTGGTTATCCGACCTGCAGCGGGGTTGCCCAATCTCGTGGTCCCTCCAGTGTTTAGTCTGGTAAGGAACTTGCCTACTGATCTTCCTACCGGCTGTTACCAATTTACAATGCCAGCCACAGCAATAGTAGGCTTCTCTGTTGGGCATGCCCTCTTGAGCACTTACGCTTTTAGGGTTTGTGAGGACTGCAGCCAGGGAAACCCTCGTCTAGCTTCCCTTGCACTCTCTAATCAAGACAGATGCTGAGCATCTTTTCATTTGAATGTGCTGTTTTCTAAAACGCGCGTGAGTACCACTGAGGTCTTGTAAGGTTTCTGCCTGAGAGTCGGGCCTGATTTGAATTCGTTTCAGATTACCTAGCCCAGGATATTTCTTGAGGGCAGGGTTGTGTTTGCAAAGCCGCCGGCCGCAGGCCTTGTGAATGATAGGAGCCCTTCGGCACAGTTTGTAAGGTTGTTACGGCAGTGTGCCACAAGGCGGCAGCACTGCTCCGCTTTCTCTCCGGTAACTTGGGGAAACAAATCCTTAGTGGGGTTCCCGGTGTTGGTTTGGAAATGGGGAGTCGAACGTGGCTAAACACACACCCCAGGGCTTGCGTATGCTCGCCTCCTGCCCCTTAACCTGCAGTGCCCCACCCCAGGCCTATCGCAAGACTTGCAAGTGGGCTACTCGGAGGGTGCTGTAGTTCGCAGGTGGGTCGAATCTAAGGAAGTGGGCTGGAGGTGGGAACCTGCCTAGCAGGAACTGTGGAGATCCCGTTTCTTCACAGCTCTTCCCTCTCAACTGCTCCACCATCATCCGGGTGCACCAGGATTTACTTACCTGTAGGAGGGCCACGTTGGATCGGGACATTGTGGTACCACGCAGGGGAGAATGGGCAGTAGAGGTCCGAGGGGCCGCTGGTCAGGTGGCACGTCCTGCTACCTTGTTCCCTCAGCAGCAGCATACTCCAGCCGTGGGACCCAGGCCTGCTGAGGCTCCAGGGGTGTGACACCGGCCGATGTCACAGAGGCCTGAGGTAACAGACTAGGCGTTTCTTAACCCCTTCGTTTCCTTGTCGTTGAACAGTCCTTTTCCCTCTCAGCATAGTTTACATACAGTGTTGCGTCTGCTGAGCTCTACAGCCGCTTGTTGCAATTATAAACGTAGCTGTACCCGTAGGGTTTCAGATTCTTTGCCCTGTTAGTTGATTGAGGAATGTTTTGTAGCGTTCCCTGTGCTTTTGGGGGGGGGGGGTCGCCCTTGATGAGCACTTTTTGATAAGTTAAGTGTGTTTCTCTGAATCCCAACCTCCCACTTCACCCTTCCCCGGTCTCCAATTTCCCCCTCTGAGAACTCCACGCTTCTTTCTTCCCTCTGTGAACCCTGTGTTTCCTTTGTATCCCTATTTAGACTGCACATATAAGAGATATCCTGCGATATGTGTCTTGCTGTCTCTACCAGAATTAGTGAGATCATCTACTGCTGCACCCTCGCTGCTGCAAATGGTATGAGTTCATTTGGTTCTGTGGACGAGTGGTAGTCGAGGGAGTGTAGGTAGCAGAACACCTTTCTCCATTCACCCCTCGTTCGATATTTCGTGCGCTTGCGTGTCTTGGCTGTGGTAAAGGGTACCACAACGACCGCTGGGGTGCAAGTGCTTCCTTCCAATGATGCTAGTCTCTGGTTATCCGACCTGCAGCGGGGTTGCCCAGTCTCGTGGTCCCTCCAGTGTTTAGTCTGGTAAGGAACTTGCCTACTGATCTTCCTACCGGCTGTTACCAATTTACAATGCCAGCCACAGCAATAGTAGGCTTCTGTGTTGGGCATGCCCTCTTGAGCACTTACGCTTTTAGGGTTTGTGAGGACTGCAGCCAGGGAAACCCTCGTCTAGCTTCCCTTGCACTCTCTAATCAAGACAGATGCTGAGCATCTTTTCATTTGAATGTGCTGTTTTCTAAAACGCGCGTGAGTACCACTGAGGTCTTGTAAGGTTTCTGCCTGAGAGTCGGGCCTGATTTGAATTCGTTTCAGATTACCTAGCCCAGGATATTTCTTGAGGGCAGGGTTGTGTTTGCAAAGCCGCCGGCCGCAGGCCTTGTGAATGATAGGAGCCCTTCGGCACAGTTTGTAAGGTTGTTACGGCAGTGTGCCACAAGGCGGCAGCACTGCTCCGCGTTCTCTCCGGTAACTTGGGGTTCCCGGTGTTGGATTGGAAATGGGGAGTCGAACGTGGCTAAGCACACACCCCAGGGCTTGCGTATGCTCGCCTCCTGCCCCTTAACCTGCACTGCCCCACCCCAGGCCTATCGCAAGACTTGCAAGTGGGCTACTCGGAGGGTGCTGTGGTTTGCAGGTGGGTCGACTCTAAGGAAGTGGGCTGGAGGTGGGAACCTGCCTAGCAGGAACTGTGGAGATCCCGTTTCTTCACAGCTCTTCCCTCTCAGCTGCTCCACCATCATCTGGGTGCACCAGGATTTACTTACCTGTAGGAGGGCCACGTTAGATCGGGACATTGTGGTACCACGCAGGGGAGAATGGGCAGTAGAGGTCCGAGGGGCTGCTGGTCAGGTGGCACGTCCTGCTACCTTGTTCCCTCAGCAGCAGCATACTCCAGCCGTGGGACCCAGGCCTGCTGAGGCTCCAGGGGTGTGACACCGGCCGATGTCACAGAGGCCTGAGGTAACAGACTAGGCGTTTCTTAACCCCTTCTTTGCCTTGTCGTTGAACAGTCCTTTTCCCTCTCAGCATAGTTTACATACAGTGTTGCGTCTGCTGAGCTCTACAGCCGCTTGTTGCAATTATAAACGTAGCTGTACCCGTAGGGTTTCAGATTCTTTGCCCTGTTAGTTGATTGAGGAATGTTTTGTAGCGTTCCCTGTGCTTTTGGTGGGGGGTCGCCCTTGATGAGCACTTTTTGATAAGTTAAGTGTGTTTCTCTGAATCCCAACCTCCCACTGCACCCTTCCCCGGTCTCCAATTTCCCCCTCTGAGAACTCCACGCTTCTTTCTTCCCTCTGTGAACCCTGTGTTTCCTTTGTATCCCTATTTAGACTGCACATATAAGAGATATCCTGCGATATGTGTCTTGCTGTCTCTACCAGAATTAGTGAGATCATCTACTGCTGCACCCTCGCTGCTGCAAATGGTATGAGTTCATTTGGTTCTGTGGACGAGTGGTAGTCGAGGGAGTACAGGTAGCAGAACACCTTTCTCCATTCACCCCTCGTTCGATATTTCGTGCGTTTGCGTGTCTTGGCTGTGGTAAAGGGTACCACAACGACCGCTGGGGTGCAAGTGCTTCCTTCCAATGATGCTAGTCTCTGGTTATCCGACCTGCAGCGGGGTTGCCCAATCTCGTGGTCCCTCCAGTGTTTAGTCTGGTAAGGAACTTGCCTACTGATCTTCCTACCGGCTGTTACCAATTTACAATGCCAGCCACAGCAATAGTAGGCTTCTGTGTTGGGCATGCCCTCTTGAGCACTTACGCTTTTAGGGTTTGTGAGGACTGCAGCCAGGGAAACCCTCGTCTAGCTTCCCTTGCACTCTCTAATCAAGACAGATGCTGAGCATCTTTTCATTTGAATGTGCTGTTTTCTAAAACGCGCGTGAGTACCACTGAGGTCTTGTAAGGTTTCTGCCTGAGAGTCGGGCCTGATTTGAATTCGTTTCGGATTACCTAGCCCAGGATATTTCTTGAGGGCAGGGTTGTGTTTGCAAAGCCGCCGGCCGCAGGCCTTGTGAATGATAGGAGCCCTTCGGCACAGTTTGTAAGGTTGTTACGGCAGTGTGCCACAAGGCGGCAGCACTGCTCCGCGTTCTCTCCGGTAACTTGGGGAAACAAAGCCTTAGCGAGGTTCCCGGTGTTGGATTGGAAATGGGGAGTCGAACGTGGCTAAGCACACATCCCAGGGCTTGCGTATGCTCGCCTCCTGCCCCTTAACCTGCACTGCCCCACCCCAGGCCTATCGCAAGACTTGCAAGTGGGCTACTCGGAGGGTGCTGTGGTTTGCAGGTGGGTCGACTCTAAGGAAGTGGGCTGGAGGTGGGAACCTGCCTAGCAGGAACTGTGGAGATCCCGTTTCTTCACAGCTCTTCCCTCTCAGCTGCTCCACCATCATCTGGGTGCACCAGGATTTACTTACCTGTAGGAGGGCCACGTTGGATCGGGACATTGTGGTACCACGCAGGGGAGAATGGGCAGTAGAGGTCCGAGGGGCCGCTGGTCAGGTGGCACGTCCTGCTACCTTGTTCCCTCAGCAGCAGCATACTCCAGCCGTGGGACCCAGGCCTGCTGAGGCTCCAGGGGTGTGACACCGGCCGATGTCACAGAGGCCTGAGGTAACAGACTAGGCGTTTCTTAACCCCTTTGTTTCCTTGTCGTTGAACAGTCCTTTTCCCTCTCAGCATAGTTTACATACAGTGTTGCGTCTGCTGAGCTCTACAGCCGCTTGTTGCAATTATAAACGTAGCTGTACCCGTAGGGTTTCAGATTCTTTGCCCTGTTAGTTGATTGAGGAATGTTTTGTAGCGTTCCCTGTGCTTTTGGGGGGGGTCGCCCTTGATGAGCACTTTTTGATAAGTTAAGTGTGTTTCTCTGAATCCCAACCTCCCACTGCACCCTTCCCCGGTCTCCAATTTCCCCCTCTGAGAACTCCACGCTTCTTTCTTCCCTCTGTGAACCCTGTGTTTCCTTTGTATCCCTATTTAGACTGCACATATAAGAGATATCCTGCGATATGTGTCTTGCTGTCTCTACCAGAATTAGTGAGATCATCTACTGCTGCACCCACGCTGCTGCAAATGGTATGAGTTCATTTGGTTCTGTGGACGAGTGGTAGTCGAGGGAGTACAGGTAGCAGAACACCTTTCTCCATTCACCCCTCGTTCGATATTTCGTGCGTTTGCGTGTCTTGGCTGTGGTAAAGGGTACCACAACGACCGCTGGGGTGCAAGTGCTTCCTTCCAATGATGCTAGTCTCTGGTTATCCGACCTGCAGCGGGGTTGCCCAATCTCGTGGTCCCTCCAGTGTTTAGTCTGGTAAGGAACTTGCCTACTGATCTTCCTACCGGCTGTTACCAATTTACAATGCCAGCCACAGCAATAGTAGGCTTCTCTGTTGGGCATGCCCTCTTGAGCACTTACGCTTTTAGGGTTTGTGAGGACTGCAGCCAGGGAAACCCTCGTCTAGCTTCCCTTGCACTCTCTAATCAAGACAGATGCTGAGCATCTTTTCATTTGAATGTGCTGTTTTCTAAAACGCGCGTGAGTACCACTGAGGTCTTGTAAGGTTTCTGCCTGAGAGTCGGGCCTGATTTGAATTCGTTTCAGATTACCTAGCCCAGGATATTTCTTGAGGGCAGGGTTGTGTTTGCAAAGCCGCCGGCCGCAGGCCTTGTGAATGATAGGAGCCCTTCGGCACAGTTTGTAAGGTTGTTACGGCAGTGTGCCACAAGGCGGCAGCACTGCTCCGCTTTCTCTCCGGTAACTTGGGGAAACAAATCCTTAGTGGGGTTCCCGGTGTTGGTTTGGAAATGGGGAGTCGAACGTGGCTAAACACACACCCCAGGGCTTGCGTATGCTCGCCTCCTGCCCCTTAACCTGCACTGCCCCACCCCAGGCCTATCGCAAGACTTGCAAGTGGGCTACTCGGAGGGTGCTGTGGTTCGCAGGTTGGTCGAATCTAAGGAAGTGGGCTGGAGGTGGGAACCTGCCTAGCAGGAACTGTGGAGATCCCGTTTCTTCACAGCTCTTCCCTCTCAACTGCTCCACCATCATCCGGGTGCACCAGGATTTACTTACCTGTAGGAGGGCCACGTTGGATCGGGACATTGTGGTACCACGCAGGGGAGAATGGGCAGTAGAGGTCCGAGGGGCCGCTGGTCAGGTGGCACGTCCTGCTACCTTGTTCCCTCAGCAGCAGCATACTCCAGCCGTGGGACCCAGGCCTGCTGAGGCTCCAGGGGTGTGACACCGGCCGATGTCACAGAGGCCTGAGGTAACAGACTAGGCGTTTCTTAACCCCTTTGTTTCCTTGTCGTTGAACAGTCCTTTTCCCTCTCAGCATAGTTTACATACAGTGTTGCGTCTGCTGAGCTCTACAGCCGCTTGTTGCAATTATAAACGTAGCTGTACCCGTAGGGTTTCAGATTCTTTGCCCTGTTAGTTGATTGAGGAATGTTTTGTAGCGTTCCCTGTGCTTTTGGGGGGGGTCGCCCTTGATGAGCACTTTTTGATAAGTTAAGTGTGTTTCTCTGAATCCCAACCTCCCACTTCACCCTTCCCCGGTCTCCAATTTCCCCCTCTGAGAACTCCACGCTTCTTTCTTCCCTCTGTGAACCCTGTGTTTCCTTTGTATCCCTATTTAGACTGCACATATAAGAGATATCCTGCGATATGTGTCTTGCTGTCTCTACCAGAATTAGTGAGATCATCTACTGCTGCACCCTCGCTGCTGCAAATGGTATGAGTTCATTTGGTTCTGTGGACGAGTGGTAGTCGAGGGAGTGTAGGTAGCAGAACACCTTTCTCCATTCACCCCTCGTTCGATATTTCGTGCGCTTGCGTGTCTTGGCTGTGGTAAAGGGTACCACAACGACCGCTGGGGTGCAAGTGCTTCCTTCCAATGATGCTAGTCTCTGGTTATCCGACCTGCAGCGGGGTTGCCCAATCTCGTGGTCCCTCCAGTGTTTAGTCTGGTAAGGAACTTGCCTACTGATCTTCCTACCGGCTGTTACCAATTTACAATGCCAGCCACAGCAATAGTAGGCTTCTGTGTTGGGCATGCCCTCTTGAGCACTTACGCTTTTAGGGTTTGTGAGGACTGCAGCCAGGGAAACCCTCGTCTAGCTTCCCTTGCACTCTCTAATCAAGACAGATGCTGAGCATCTTTTCATTTGAATGTGCTGTTTTCTAAAACGCGCGTGAGTACCACTGAGGTCTTGTAAGGTTTCTGCCTGAGAGTCGGGCCTGATTTGAATTCGTTTCAGATTACCTAGCCCAGGATATTTCTTGAGGGCAGGGTTGTGTTTGCAAAGCCGCCGGCCGCAGGCCTTGTGAATGATAGGAGCCCTTCGGCACAGTTTGTAAGGTTGTTACGGCAGTGTGCCACAAGGCGGCAGCACTGCTCCGCGTTCTCTCCGGTAACTTGGGGTTCCCGGTGTTGGATTGGAAATGGGGAGTCGAACGTGGCTAAGCACACACCCCAGGGCTTGCGTATGCTCGCCTCCTGCCCCTTAACCTGCACTGCCCCACCCCAGGCCTATCGCAAGACTTGCAAGTGGGCTACTCGGAGGGTGCTGTGGTTTGCAGGTGGGTCGACTCTAAGGAAGTGGGCTGGAGGTGGGAACCTGCCTAGCAGGAACTGTGGAGATCCCGTTTCTTCACAGCTCTTCCCTCTCAGCTGCTCCACCATCATCTGGGTGCACCAGGATTTACTTACCTGTAGGAGGGCCACGTTGGATCGGGACATTGTGGTACCACGCAGGGGAGAATGGGCAGTAGAGGTCCGAGGGGCCGCTGGTCAGGTGGCACGTCCTGCTACCTTGTTCCCTCAGCAGCAGCATACTCCAGCCGTGGGACCCAGGCCTGCTGAGGCTCCAGGGGTGTGACACCGGCCGATGTCACAGAGGCCTGAGGTAACAGACTAGGCGTTTCTTAACCCCTTCTTTGCCTTGTCGTTGAACAGTCCTTTTCCCTCTCAGCATAGTTTACATACAGTGTTGCGTCTGCTGAGCTCTACAGCCGCTTGTTGCAATTATAAACGTAGCTGTACCCGTAGGGTTTCAGATTCTTTGCCCTGTTAGTTGATTGAGGAATGTTTTGTAGCGTTCCCTGTGCTTTTGGGGGGGGGGTCGCCCTTGATGAGCACTTTTTGATAAGTTAAGTGTGTTTCTCTGAATCCCAACCTCCCACTGCACCCTTCCCCGGTCTCCAATTTCCCCCTCTGAGAACTCCACGCTTCTTTCTTCCCTCTGTGAACCCTGTGTTTCCTTTGTATCCCTATTTAGACTGCACATATAAGAGATATCCTGCGATATGTGTCTTGCTGTCTCTACCAGAATTAGTGAGATCATCTACTGCTGCACCCTCGCTGCTGCAAATGGTATGAGTTCATTTGGTTCTGTGGACGAGTGGTAGTCGAGGGAGTGTAGGTAGCAGAACACCTTTCTCCATTCACCCCTCGTTCGATATTTCGTGCGCTTGCGTGTCTTGGCTGTGGTAAAGGGTACCACAACGACCGCTGGGGTGCAAGTGCTTCCTTCCAATGATGCTAGTCTCTGGTTATCCGACCTGCAGCGGGGTTGCCCAATCTCGTGGTCCCTCCAGTGTTTAGTCTGGTAAGGAACTTGCCTACTGATCTTCCTACCGGCTGTTACCAATTTACAATGCCAGCCACAGCAATAGTAGGCTTCTCTGTTGGGCATGCCCTCTTGAGCACTTACGCTTTTAGGGTTTGTGAGGACTGCAGCCAGGGAAACCCTCGTCTAGCTTCCCTTGCACTCTCTAATCAAGACAGATGCTGAGCATCTTTTCATTTGAATGTGCTGTTTTCTAAAACGCGCGTGAGTACCACTGAGGTCTTGTAAGGTTTCTGCCTGAGAGTCGGGCCTGATTTGAATTCGTTTCGGATTACCTAGCCCAGGATATTTCTTGAGGGCAGGGTTGTGTTTGCAAAGCCGCCGGCCGCAGGCCTTGTGAATGATAGGAGCCCTTCGGCACAGTTTGTAAGGTTGTTACGGCAGTGTGCCACAAGGCGGCAGCACTGCTCCGCGTTCTCTCCGGTAACTTGGGGAAACAAAGCCTTAGCGAGGTTCCCGGTGTTGGATTGGAAATGGGGAGTCGAACGTGGCTAAGCACACACCCCAGGGCTTGCGTATGCTCGCCTCCTGCCCCTTAACCTGCACTGCCCCACCCCAGGCCTATCGCAAGAATTGCAAGTGGGCTACTCGGAGGGTGCTGTGGTTTGCAGGTGGGTCGACTCTAAGGAAGTGGGCTGGAGGTGGGAACCTGCCTAGCAGGAACTGTGGAGATCCCGTTTCTTCACAGCTCTTCCCTCTCAGCTGCTCCACCATCATCTGGGTGCACCAGGATTTACTTACCTGTAGGAGGGCCACGTTGGATCGGGACATTGTGGTACCACGCAGGGGAGAATGGGCAGTAGAGGTCCGAGGGGCCGCTGGTCAGGTGGCACGTCCTGCTACCTTGTTCCCTCAGCAGCAGCATACTCCAGCCGTGGGACCCAGGCCTGCTGAGGCTCCAGGGGTGTGACACCGGCCGATGTCACAGAGGCCTGAGGTAACAGACTAGGCGTTTCTTAACCCCTTTGTTTCCTTGTCGTTGAACAGTCCTTTTCCCTCTCAGCATAGTTTACATACAGTGTTGCGTCTGCTGAGCTCTACAGCCGCTTGTTGCAATTATAAACGTAGCTGTACCCGTAGGGTTTCAGATTCTTTGCCCTGTTAGTTGATTGAGGAATGTTTTGTAGCGTTCCCTGTGCTTTTGGGGGGGGTCGCCCTTGATGAGCACTTTTTGATAAGTTAAGTGTGTTTCTCTGAATCCCAACCTCCCACTGCACCCTTCCCCGGTCTCCAATTTCCCCCTCTGAGAACTCCACGCTTCTTTCTTCCCTCTGTGAACCCTGTGTTTCCTTTGTATCCCTATTTAGACTGCACATATAAGAGATATCCTGCGATATGTGTCTTGCTGTCTCTACCAGAATTAGTGAGATCATCTACTGCTGCACCCTCGCTGCTGCAAATGGTATGAGTTCATTTGGTTCTGTGGACGAGTGGTAGTCGAGGGAGTGTAGGTAGCAGAACACCTTTCTCCATTCACCCCTCGTTCGATATTTCGTGCGCTTGCGTGTCTTGGCTGTGGTAAAGGGTACCACAACGACCGCTGGGGTGCAAGTGCTTCCTTCCAATGATGCTAGTCTCTGGTTATCCGACCTGCAGCGGGGTTGCCCAATCTCGTGGTCCCTCCAGTGTTTAGTCTGGTAAGGAACTTGCCTACTGATCTTCCTACCGGCTGTTACCAATTTACAATGCCAGCCACAGCAATAGTAGGCTTCTCTGTTGGGCATGCCCTCTTGAGCACTTACGCTTTTAGGGTTTGTGAGGACTGCAGCCAGGGAAACCCTCGTCTAGCTTCCCTTGCACTCTCTAATCAAGACAGATGCTGAGCATCTTTTCATTTGAATGTGCTGTTTTCTAAAACGCGCGTGAGTACCACTGAGGTCTTGTAAGGTTTCTGCCTGAGAGTCGGGCCTGATTTGAATTCGTTTCAGATTACCTAGCCCAGGATATTTCTTGAGGGCAGGGTTGTGTTTGCAAAGCCGCCGGCCGCAGGCCTTGTGAATGATAGGAGCCCTTCGGCACAGTTTGTAAGGTTGTTACGGCAGTGTGCCACAAGGCGGCAGCACTGCTCCGCGTTCTCTCCGGTAACTTGGGGAAACAAAGCCTTAGCGAGGTTCCCGGTGTTGGATTGGAAATGGGGAGTCGAACGTGGCTAAGCACACACCCCAGGGCTTGCGTATGCTCGCCTCCTGCCCCTTAACCTGCACTGCCCCACCCCAGGCCTATCGCAAGACTTGCAAGTGGGCTACTCGGAGGGTGCTGTGGTTTGCAGGTGGGTCGACTCTAAGGAAGTGGGCTGGAGGTGGGAACCTGCCTAGCAGGAACTGTGGAGATCCCGTTTCTTCACAGCTCTTCCCTCTCAGCTGCTCCACCATCATCTGGGTGCACCAGGCTTTACTTACCTGTAGGAGGGCCACGTTGGATCGGGACATTGTGGTACCACGCAGGGGAGAATGGGCAGTAGAGGTCCGAGGGGCCGCTGGTCAGGTGGCACGTCCTGCTACCTTGTTCCCTCAGCAGCAGCATACTCCAGCCGTGGGACCCAGGCCTGCTGAGGCTCCAGGGGTGTGACACCGGCCGATGTCACAGAGGCCTGAGGTAACAGACTAGGCGTTTCTTAACCCCTTCTTTGCCTTGTCGTTGAACAGTCCTTTTCCCTCTCAGCATAGTTTACATACAGTGTTGCGTCTGCTGAGTTCTACAGCCGCTTGTTGCAATTATAAACGTAGCTGTACCCGTAGGGTTTCAGATTCTTTGCCCTGTTAGTTGATTGAGGAATGTTTTGTAGCGTTCCCTGTGCTTTTGGGGGGGTCGCCCTTGATGAGCACTTTTTGATAAGTTAAGTGTGTTTCTCTGAATCCCAACCTCCCACTGCACCCTTCCCCGGTCTCCAATTTCCCCCTCTGAGAACTCCACCCTTCTTTCTTCCCTCTGTGAACCCTGTGTTTCCTTTGTATCCCTATTTAGACTGCACATATAAGAGATATCCTGCGATATGTGTCTTGCTGTCTCTACCAG
Source organism: Grampus griseus (assembly GCF_964374135.1). NCBI lineage: Eukaryota > Metazoa > Chordata > Mammalia > Artiodactyla > Delphinidae > Grampus > Grampus griseus. The sequence goes on along the minus strand of NW_028132383.1, from coordinate 8,699 downwards.
AATTAGTGAGATCATCTACTGCTGCACCCACGCTGCTGCAAATGGTATGAGTTCATTTGGTTCTGTGGACGAGTGGTAGTCGAGGGAGTACAGGTAGCAGAACACCTTTCTCCATTCACCCCTCGTTCGATATTTCGTGCGTTTGCGTGTCTTGGCTGTGGTAAAGGGTACCACAACGACCGCTGGGGTGCAAGTGCTTCCTTCCAATGATGCTAGTCTCTGGTTATCCGACCTGCAGCGGGGTTGCCCAATCTCGTGGTCCCTCCAGTGTTTAGTCTGGTAAGGAACTTGCCTACTGATCTTCCTACCGGCTGTTACCAATTTACAATGCCAGCCACAGCAATAGTAGGCTTCTCTGTTGGGCATGCCCTCTTGAGCACTTACGCTTTTAGGGTTTGTGAGGACTGCAGCCAGGGAAACCCTCGTCTAGCTTCCCTTGCACTCTCTAATCAAGACAGATGCTGAGCATCTTTTCATTTGAATGTGCTGTTTTCTAAAACGCGCGTGAGTACCACTGAGGTCTTGTAAGGTTTCTGCCTGAGAGTCGGGCCTGATTTGAATTCGTTTCAGATTACCTAGCCCAGGATATTTCTTGAGGGCAGGGTTGTGTTTGCAAAGCCGCCGGCCGCAGGCCTTGTGAATGATAGGAGCCCTTCGGCACAGTTTGTAAGGTTGTTACGGCAGTGTGCCACAAGGCGGCAGCACTGCTCCGCTTTCTCTCCGGTAACTTGGGGAAACAAATCCTTAGTGGGGTTCCCGGTGTTGGTTTGGAAATGGGGAGTCGAACGTGGCTAAACACACACCCCAGGGCTTGCGTATGCTCGCCTCCTGCCCCTTAACCTGCAGTGCCCCACCCCAGGCCTATCGCAAGACTTGCAAGTGGGCTACTCGGAGGGTGCTGTAGTTCGCAGGTGGGTCGAATCTAAGGAAGTGGGCTGGAGGTGGGAACCTGCCTAGCAGGAACTGTGGAGATCCCGTTTCTTCACAGCTCTTCCCTCTCAACTGCTCCACCATCATCCGGGTGCACCAGGATTTACTTACCTGTAGGAGGGCCACGTTGGATCGGGACATTGTGGTACCACGCAGGGGAGAATGGGCAGTAGAGGTCCGAGGGGCCGCTGGTCAGGTGGCACGTCCTGCTACCTTGTTCCCTCAGCAGCAGCATACTCCAGCCGTGGGACCCAGGCCTGCTGAGGCTCCAGGGGTGTGACACCGGCCGATGTCACAGAGGCCTGAGGTAACAGACTAGGCGTTTCTTAACCCCTTCGTTTCCTTGTCGTTGAACAGTCCTTTTCCCTCTCAGCATAGTTTACATACAGTGTTGCGTCTGCTGAGCTCTACAGCCGCTTGTTGCAATTATAAACGTAGCTGTACCCGTAGGGTTTCAGATTCTTTGCCCTGTTAGTTGATTGAGGAATGTTTTGTAGCGTTCCCTGTGCTTTTGGGGGGGGGGTCGCCCTTGATGAGCACTTTTTGATAAGTTAAGTGTGTTTCTCTGAATCCCAACCTCCCACTTCACCCTTCCCCGGTCTCCAATTTCCCCCTCTGAGAACTCCACGCTTCTTTCTTCCCTCTGTGAACCCTGTGTTTCCTTTGTATCCCTATTTAGACTGCACATATAAGAGATATCCTGCGATATGTGTCTTGCTGTCTCTACCAGAATTAGTGAGATCATCTACTGCTGCACCCTCGCTGCTGCAAATGGTATGAGTTCATTTGGTTCTGTGGACGAGTGGTAGTCGAGGGAGTGTAGGTAGCAGAACACCTTTCTCCATTCACCCCTCGTTCGATATTTCGTGCGCTTGCGTGTCTTGGCTGTGGTAAAGGGTACCACAACGACCGCTGGGGTGCAAGTGCTTCCTTCCAATGATGCTAGTCTCTGGTTATCCGACCTGCAGCGGGGTTGCCCAATCTCGTGGTCCCTCCAGTGTTTAGTCTGGTAAGGAACTTGCCTACTGATCTTCCTACCGGCTGTTACCAATTTACAATGCCAGCCACAGCAATAGTAGGCTTCTGTGTTGGGCATGCCCTCTTGAGCACTTACGCTTTTAGGGTTTGTGAGGACTGCAGCCAGGGAAACCCTCGTCTAGCTTCCCTTGCACTCTCTAATCAAGACAGATGCTGAGCATCTTTTCATTTGAATGTGCTGTTTTCTAAAACGCGCGTGAGTACCACTGAGGTCTTGTAAGGTTTCTGCCTGAGAGTCGGGCCTGATTTGAATTCGTTTCAGATTACCTAGCCCAGGATATTTCTTGAGGGCAGGGTTGTGTTTGCAAAGCCGCCGGCCGCAGGCCTTGTGAATGATAGGAGCCCTTCGGCACAGTTTGTAAGGTTGTTACGGCAGTGTGCCACAAGGCGGCAGCACTGCTCCGCGTTCTCTCCGGTAACTTGGGGTTCCCGGTGTTGGATTGGAAATGGGGAGTCGAACGTGGCTAAGCACACACCCCAGGGCTTGCGTATGCTCGCCTCCTGCCCCTTAACCTGCACTGCCCCACCCCAGGCCTATCGCAAGACTTGCAAGTGGGCTACTCGGAGGGTGCTGTGGTTTGCAGGTGGGTCGACTCTAAGGAAGTGGGCTGGAGGTGGGAACCTGCCTAGCAGGAACTGTGGAGATCCCGTTTCTTCACAGCTCTTCCCTCTCAGCTGCTCCACCATCATCTGGGTGCACCAGGATTTACTTACCTGTAGGAGGGCCACGTTAGATCGGGACATTGTGGTACCACGCAGGGGAGAATGGGCAGTAGAGGTCCGAGGGGCTGCTGGTCAGGTGGCACGTCCTGCTACCTTGTTCCCTCAGCAGCAGCATACTCCAGCCGTGGGACCCAGGCCTGCTGAGGCTCCAGGGGTGTGACACCGGCCGATGTCACAGAGGCCTGAGGTAACAGACTAGGCGTTTCTTAACCCCTTCTTTGCCTTGTCGTTGAACAGTCCTTTTCCCTCTCAGCATAGTTTACATACAGTGTTGCGTCTGCTGAGCTCTACAGCCGCTTGTTGCAATTATAAACGTAGCTGTACCCGTAGGGTTTCAGATTCTTTGCCCTGTTAGTTGATTGAGGAATGTTTTGTAGCGTTCCCTGTGCTTTTGGGGGGGTCGCCCTTGATGAGCACTTTTTGATAAGTTAAGTGTGTTTCTCTGAATCCCAACCTCCCACTTCACCCTTCCCCGGTCTCCAATTTCCCCCTCTGAGAACTCCACGCTTCTTTCTTCCCTCTGTGAACCCTGTGTTTCCTTTGTATCCCTATTTAGACTGCACATATAAGAGATATCCTGCGATATGTGTCTTGCTGTCTCTACCAGAATTAGTGAGATCATCTACTGCTGCACCCACGCTGCTGCAAATGGTATGAGTTCATTTGGTTCTGTGGACGAGTGGTAGTCGAGGGAGTACAGGTAGCAGAACACCTTTCTCCATTCACCCCTCGTTCGATATTTCGTGCGTTTGCGTGTCTTGGCTGTGGTAAAGGGTACCACAACGACCGCTGGGGTGCAAGTGCTTCCTTCCAATGATGCTAGTCTCTGGTTATCCGACCTGCAGCGGGGTTGCCCAATCTCGTGGTCCCTCCAGTGTTTAGTCTGGTAAGGAACTTGCCTACTGATCTTCCTACCGGCTGTTACCAATTTACAATGCCAGCCACAGCAATAGTAGGCTTCTCTGTTGGGCATGCCCTCTTGAGCACTTACGCTTTTAGGGTTTGTGAGGACTGCAGCCAGGGAAACCCTCGTCTAGCTTCCCTTGCACTCTCTAATCAAGACAGATGCTGAGCATCTTTTCATTTGAATGTGCTGTTTTCTAAAACGCGCGTGAGTACCACTGAGGTCTTGTAAGGTTTCTGCCTGAGAGTCGGGCCTGATTTGAATTCGTTTCAGATTACCTAGCCCAGGATATTTCTTGAGGGCAGGGTTGTGTTTGCAAAGCCGCCGGCCGCAGGCCTTGTGAATGATAGGAGCCCTTCGGCACAGTTTGTAAGGTTGTTACGGCAGTGTGCCACAAGGCGGCAGCACTGCTCCGCTTTCTCTCCGGTAACTTGGGGAAACAAATCCTTAGTGGGGTTCCCGGTGTTGGTTTGGAAATGGGGAGTCGAACGTGGCTAAACACACACCCCAGGGCTTGCGTATGCTCGCCTCCTGCCCCTTAACCTGCACTGCCCCACCCCAGGCCTATCGCAAGACTTGCAAGTGGGCTCCTCGGAGGGTGCTGTGGTTCGCAGGTGGGTCGAATCTAAGGAAGTGGGCTGGAGGTGGGAACCTGCCTAGCAGGAACTGTGGAGATCCCGTTTCTTCACAGCTCTTCCCTCTCAACTGCTCCACCATCATCCGGGTGCACCAGGATTTACTTACCTGTAGGAGGGCCACGTTGGATCGGGACATTGTGGTACCACGCAGGGGAGAATGGGCAGTAGAGGTCCGAGGGGCCGCTGGTCAGGTGGCACGTCCTGCTACCTTGTTCCCTCAGCAGCAGCATACTCCAGCCGTGGGACCCAGGCCTGCTGAGGCTCCAGGGGTGTGACACCGGCCGATGTCACAGAGGCCTGAGGTAACAGACTAGGCGTTTCTTAACCCCTTCGTTTCCTTGTCGTTGAACAGTCCTTTTCCCTCTCAGCATAGTTTACATACAGTGTTGCGTCTGCTGAGCTCTACAGCCGCTTGTTGCAATTATAAACGTAGCTGTACCCGTAGGGTTTCAGATTCTTTGCCCTGTTAGTTGATTGAGGAATGTTTTGTAGCGTTCCCTGTGCTTTTGGGGGGGGTCGCCCTTGATGAGCACTTTTTGATAAGTTAAGTGTGTTTCTCTGAATCCCAACCTCCCACTTCACCCTTCCCCGGTCTCCAATTTCCCCCTCTGAGAACTCCACGCTTCTTTCTTCCCTCTGTGAACCCTGTGTTTCCTTTGTATCCCTATTTAGACTGCACATATAAGAGATATCCTGCGATATGTGTCTTGCTGTCTCTACCAGAATTAGTGAGATCATCTACTGCTGCACCCTCGCTGCTGCAAATGGTATGAGTTCATTTGGTTCTGTGGACGAGTGGTAGTCGAGGGAGTGTAGGTAGCAGAACACCTTTCTCCATTCACCCCTCGTTCGATATTTCGTGCGCTTGCGTGTCTTGGCTGTGGTAAAGGGTACCACAACGACCGCTGGGGTGCAAGTGCTTCCTTCCAATGATGCTAGTCTCTGGTTATCCGACCTGCAGCGGGGTTGCCCAATCTCGTGGTCCCTCCAGTGTTTAGTCTGGTAAGGAACTTGCCTACTGATCTTCCTACCGGCTGTTACCAATTTACAATGCCAGCCACAGCAATAGTAGGCTTCTCTGTTGGGCATGCCCTCTTGAGCACTTACGCTTTTAGGGTTTGTGAGGACTGCAGCCAGGGAAACCCTCGTCTAGCTTCCCTTGCACTCTCTAATCAAGACAGATGCTGAGCATCTTTTCATTTGAATGTGCTGTTTTCTAAAACGCGCGTGAGTACCACTGAGGTCTTGTAAGGTTTCTGCCTGAGAGTCGGGCCTGATTTGAATTCGTTTCAGATTACCTAGCCCAGGATATTTCTTGAGGGCAGGGTTGTGTTTGCAAAGCCGCCGGCCGCAGGCCTTGTGAATGATAGGAGCCCTTCGGCACAGTTTGTAAGGTTGTTACGGCAGTGTGCCACAAGGCGGCAGCACTGCTCCGCGTTCTCTCCGGTAACTTGGGGTTCCCGGTGTTGGATTGGAAATGGGGAGTCGAACGTGGCTAAGCACACACCCCAGGGCTTGCGTATGCTCGCCTCCTGCCCCTTAACCTGCACTGCCCCACCCCAGGCCTATCGCAAGACTTGCAAGTGGGCTACTCGGAGGGTGCTGTGGTTTGCAGGTGGGTCGACTCTAAGGAAGTGGGCTGGAGGTGGGAACCTGCCTAGCAGGAACTGTGGAGATCCCGTTTCTTCACAGCTCTTCCCTCTCAGCTGCTCCACCATCATCTGGGTGCACCAGGCTTTACTTACCTGTAGGAGGGCCACGTTGGATCGGGACATTGTGGTACCACGCAGGGGAGAATGGGCAGTAGAGGTCCGAGGGGCCGCTGGTCAGGTGGCACGTCCTGCTACCTTGTTCCCTCAGCAGCAGCATACTCCAGCCGTGGGACCCAGGCCTGCTGAGGCTCCAGGGGTGTGACACCGGCCGATGTCACAGAGGCCTGAGGTAACAGACTAGGCGTTTCTTAACCCCTTCTTTGCCTTGTCGTTGAACAGTCCTTTTCCCTCTCAGCATAGTTTACATACAGTGTTGCGTCTGCTGAGCTCTACAGCCGCTTGTTGCAATTATAAACGTAGCTGTACCTGTAGGGTTTCAGATTCTTTGCCCTGTTAGTTGATTGAGGAATGTTTTGTAGCGTTCCCTGTGCTTTTGGGGGGGGTCGCCCTTGATGAGCACTTTTTGATAAGTTAAGTGTGTTTCTCTGAATCCCAACCTCCCACTGCACCCTTCCCCGGTCTCCAATTTCCCCCTCTGAGAACTCCACGCTTCTTTCTTCCCTCTGTGAACCCTGTGTTTCCTTTGTATCCCTATTTAGACTGCACATATAAGAGATATCCTGCGATATGTGTCTTGCTGTCTCTACCAGAATTAGTGAGATCATCTACTGCTGCACCCTCGCTGCTGCAAATGGTATGAGTTCATTTGGTTCTGTGGACGAGTGGTAGTCGAGGGAGTGTAGGTAGCAGAACACCTTTCTCCATTCACCCCTCGTTCGATATTTCGTGCGCTTGCGTGTCTTGGCTGTGGTAAAGGGTACCACAACGACCGCTGGGGTGCAAGTGCTTCCTTCCAATGATGCTAGTCTCTGGTTATCCGACCTGCAGCGGGGTTGCCCAATCTCGTGGTCCCTCCAGTGTTTAGTCTGGTAAGGAACTTGCCTACTGATCTTCCTACCGGCTGTTACCAATTTACAATGCCAGCCACAGCAATAGTAGGCTTCTCTGTTGGGCATGCCCTCTTGAGCACTTACGCTTTTAGGGTTTGTGAGGACTGCAGCCAGGGAAACCCTCGTCTAGCTTCCCTTGCACTCTCTAATCAAGACAGATGCTGAGCATCTTTTCATTTGAATGTGCTGTTTTCTAAAACGCGCGTGAGTACCACTGAGGTCTTGTAAGGTTTCTGCCTGAGAGTCGGGCCTGATTTGAATTCGTTTCAGATTACCTAGCCCAGGATATTTCTTGAGGGCAGGGTTGTGTTTGCAAAGCCGCCGGCCGCAGGCCTTGTGAATGATAGGAGCCCTTCGGCACAGTTTGTAAGGTTGTTACGGCAGTGTGCCACAAGGCGGCAGCACTGCTCCGCGTTCTCTCCGGTAACTTGGGGAAACAAAGCCTTAGCGAGGTTCCCGGTGTTGGATTGGAAATGGGGAGTCGAACGTGGCTAAGCACACACCCCAGGGCTTGCGTATGCTCGCCTCCTGCCCCTTAACCTGCACTGCCCCACCCCAGGCCTATCGCAAGACTTGCAAGTGGGCTACTCGGAGGGTGCTGTGGTTTGCAGGTGGGTCGACTCTAAGGAAGTGGGCTGGAGGTGGGAACCTGCCTAGCAGGAACTGTGGAGATCCCGTTTCTTCACAGCTCTTCCCTCTCAGCTGCTCCACCATCATCTGGGTGCACCAGGCTTTACTTACCTGTAGGAGGGCCACGTTGGATCGGGACATTGTGGTACCACGCAGGGGAGAATGGGCAGTAGAGGTCCGAGGGGCCGCTGGTCAGGTGGCACGTCCTGCTACCTTGTTCCCTCAGCAGCAGCATACTCCAGCCGTGGGACCCAGGCCTGCTGAGGCTCCAGGGGTGTGACACCGGCCGATGTCACAGAGGCCTGAGGTAACAGACTAGGCGTTTCTTAACCCCTTCTTTGCCTTGTCGTTGAACAGTCCTTTTCCCTCTCAGCATAGTTTACATACAGTGTTGCGTCTGCTGAGCTCTACAGCCGCTTGTTGCAATTATAAACGTAGCTGTACCCGTAGGGTTTCAGATTCTTTGCCCTGTTAGTTGATTGAGGAATGTTTTGTAGCGTTCCCTGTGCTTTTGGGGGGGTCGCCCTTGATGAGCACTTTTTGATAAGTTAAGTGTGTTTCTCTGAATCCCAACCTCCCACTGCACCCTTCCCCGGTCTCCAATTTCCCCCTCTGAGAACTCCACCCTTCTTTCTTCCCTCTGTGAACCCTGTGTTTCCTTTGTATCCCTATTTAGACTGCACATATAAGAGATATCCTGCGATATGTGTCTTGCTGTCTCTACCAGAATTAGTGAGATCATCTACTGCTGCACCCACGCTGCTGCAAATGGTATCAGTTCATTTGGTTCTGTGGACGAGTGGTAGTCGAGGGAGTACAGGTAGCAGAACACCTTTCTCCATTCACCCCTCGTTCGATATTTCGTGCGTTTGCGTGTCTTGGCTGTGGTAAAGGGTACCACAACGACCGCTGGGGTGCAAGTGCTTCCTTCCAATGATGCTAGTCTCTGGTTATCCGACCTGCAGCGGGGTTGCCCAATCTCGTGGTCCCTCCAGTGTTTAGTCTGGTAAGGAACTTGCCTACTGATCTTCCTACCGGCTGTTACCAATTTACAATGCCAGCCACAGCAATAGTAGGCTTCTCTGTTGGGCATGCCCTCTTGAGCACTTACGCTTTTAGGGTTTGTGAGGACTGCAGCCAGGGAAACCCTCGTCTAGCTTCCCTTGCACTCTCT
>NW_028132384.1:0-26461 GCF_964374135.1 Grampus griseus | reverse complement strand
GCTGCTTTCGCCAGTCTCTCTGACGACTGGGCCACTCAACCTAGGCAACCCAGAGAGGAGTACACTGCCCTTGCTATGAATGTGAAGAGCTGTCTCCAGGGGCCTGCTTAGGCGAGGGTTCCTCAGAAGCCAGGAGCCGCCGTTCCGGCACGGAGAGAGGTCATCGTGCGAAACTGGTGAATGGGCTCCTATCCTGTGTGCCCCCGGGAGCGTCGCAGGGTTAAGGCACTCCGTGGTGGAGGACGGCCTCGTTGGAGACCCCTGCACACCCAACTCCCCCGACGTGAAACCCTGGAACTTCACCTTGAGGCCTGAGGTCGCCTTCCACTTGGCCGGAGCTGAACCTGGGGTGCCGTGGGAGGAGTTCCTAGAAAGGGATTGCCAGCACGGTTTTCGCTTTGGGAGAACACGCAGCCTCGGCCCACAACGACAGTCCTGCCGTGCAGAGACGTCGGGCCGCCAGTGCTGTTCAGGCAGCTTTGAAGCCAAGCGCAAGGCGCCTCCAAACGGGGAGAAAGCGTACTCTCCCCTCCGCGTCCCACGTTCAAGCTGAATGACGCAGCATGTTTCTCGGAAGGCTCTGCCGAGCTATCTAGTACGAGGGAGAGAGCGCCTGCCTCTGCTGAGAAAGGTTTTGACGTGGGGATGGCTGGACAGGCGGAAGAGCGTTCCCCAGGCCCTGCAAAGTTTAGGCCTTGGTGATTCCGGATGGTCCCAAGGGTCCAGAGTTGTCCCTGGGAAAGCTGTCCTTTTCCCTCCTTTTCCGGCTGGAAGTACACCTCCGGCATCCGACTGCCGTTCGGAGACGTCCTGGGGGAGACGCCCTGCTTTCACTTGGGACGCACACTGGTGTTTCTCAGAAGAGCCCAAATTCCTCCCTGCGGGTGGGGGGGGGGGGTTGGCACACCAGCATGGAATGTAAGGCTGTTCAGAACTGCGTACCTTGAGGCCGTGTGAAGGCCGTACGAACGAGAGCTTTCGAGCGAACAGGGCAGCGCTTCGCCATCATCGTTGCACATTCACGGAGCTGAATCAAACGAACGCATTTACTTCCTGTGGCTCGAACACAGCCGAGGAGTTGGAAGGCATACAGTGTGCCCTTTGACGGTTGTTACAACGAACGTGAGTGCACAGTGTCTCGTGAAATACCTTCCACGGTCGAAGCATTCCGTTAAGGCATGCCCCTCCGCTCCCTCTGGCGCTCCGAGGTGTTACTAACGGGGGAAATCTGGACTTTTGCTTGAGGCCGGGGTGGGGCGGGGGGACTCACAATTCTTCTGCCGGCGAGCTCCAGAGCGCTCCTGCTGAAGCTCCCAGCAAGGAACTGAGAGCAGCAGGCCTCACACGAGTACACTCAGACTTCTTCTGTCACGAGTCGACTCAGACTTCTCATGTGAGGCCTTCCGGCAGCAAAGAGAAGGTGCGCGCGAGGAGTGTGCTTCAGGCAGCTCAGGACCCGCCACTCTCTCGTCTGCCACGGAGGGGAATAAGGTTTGGCCAGGGTCGCCCAGCTTCATACCTGAGCTCATACGGGTATCCTCAGCGGTTTCTGATTACCTCAAGGAAACACAACGGGAGGAACAGGGCCCTTCCATGGAGGCCCTTGTGGGCACAGGGACCTCTGCGTGGGATCTACTGGGTAAGTATGGCAGTACCTCAGGGAGGCCTCAGGGACCAAGGCTCTCTGGCTCACGCCTAGCTGTGCAAAGAAGTGTGGCAAACGTACGTACTGCTCCTCAGGCTGGGCCCACAGCCTAGCTTTCGCTTCTCTGAGAGTGCTGTCCCGAGTCTCCTCCTGGAGCCAGTCGTCAGCACGGTGCCTTTTGGCACTGCAGTTCTCTTTCAGTCAAGGAGGCCGTTCGACTGACGGGCAAAGGGAGTCCGCCCAGCGCTGCTTTCGCCAGTCTCTCTGACGACTGGGCCACTCAACCTAGGCAACCCAGAGAGGAGTACACTGCCCTTGCTATGAATGTGAAGAGCTGTCTCCAGGGGCCTGCTTAGGCGAGGGTTCCTCAGAAGCCAGGAGCCGCCGTTCCGGCACGGAGAGAGGTCATCGTGCGAAACTGGTGAATGGGCTCCTATCCTGTGTGCCCCCGGGAGCGTCGCAGGGTTAAGGCACTCCGTGGTGGAGGACGGCCTCGTTGGAGACCCCTGCACACCCAACTCCCCCGACGTGAAACCCTGGAACTTCACCTTGAGGCCTGAGGTCGCCTTCCACTTGGCCGGAGCTGAACCTGGGGTGCCGTGGGAGGAGTTCCTAGAAAGGGATTGCCAGCACGGTTTTCGCTTTGGGAGAACACGCAGCCTCGGCCCACAACGACAGTCCTGCCGTGCAGAGACGTCGGGCCGCCAGTGCTGTTCAGGCAGCTTTGAAGCCAAGCGCAAGGCGCCTCCAAACGGGGAGAAAGCGTACTCTCCCCTCCGCGTCCCACGTTCAAGCTGAATGACGCAGCATGTTTCTCGGAAGGCTCTGCCGAGCTATCTAGTACGAGGGAGAGAGCGCCTGCCTCTGCTGAGAAAGGTTTTGACGTGGGGATGGCTGGACAGGCGGAAGAGCGTTCCCCAGGCCCTGCAAAGTTTAGGCCTTGGTGATTCCGGATGGTCCCAAGGGTCCAGAGTTGTCCCTGGGAAAGCTGTCCTTTTCCCTCCTTTTCCGGCTGGAAGTACACCTCCGGCATCCGACTGCCGTTCGGAGACGTCCTGGGGGAGACGCCCTGCTTTCACTTGGGACGCACACTGGTGTTTCTCAGAAGAGCCCAAATTCCTCCCTGCGGGTGGGGGGGGGGGTTGGCACACCAGCATGGAATGTAAGGCTGTTCAGAACTGCGTACCTTGAGGCCGTGTGAAGGCCGTACGAACGAGAGCTTTCGAGCGAACAGGGCAGCGCTTCGCCATCATCGTTGCACATTCACGGAGCTGAATCAAACGAACGCATTTACTTCCTGTGGCTCGAACACAGCCGAGGAGTTGGAAGGCATACAGTGTGCCCTTTGACGGTTGTTACAACGAACGTGAGTGCACAGTGTCTCGTGAAATACCTTCCACGGTCGAAGCATTCCGTTAAGGCATGCCCCTCCGCTCCCTCTGGCGCTCCGAGGTGTTACTAACGGGGGAAATCTGGACTTTTGCTTGAGGCCGGGGTGGGGCGGGGGGACTCACAATTCTTCTGCCGGCGAGCTCCAGAGCGCTCCTGCTGAAGCTCCCAGCAAGGAACTGAGAGCAGCAGGCCTCACACGAGTACACTCAGACTTCTTCTGTCACGAGTCGACTCAGACTTCTCATGTGAGGCCTTCCGGCAGCAAAGAGAAGGTGCGCGCGAGGAGTGTGCTTCAGGCAGCTCAGGACCCGCCACTCTCTCGTCTGCCACGGAGGGGAATAAGGTTTGGCCAGGGTCGCCCAGCTTCATACCTGAGCTCATACGGGTATCCTCAGCGGTTTCTGATTACCTCAAGGAAACACAACGGGAGGAACAGGGCCCTTCCATGGAGGCCCTTGTGGGCACAGGGACCTCTGCGTGGGATCTACTGGGTAAGTATGGCAGTACCTCAGGGAGGCCTCAGGGACCAAGGCTCTCTGGCTCACGCCTAGCTGTGCAAAGAAGTGTGGCAAACGTACGTACTGCTCCTCAGGCTGGGCCCACAGCCTAGCTTTCGCTTCTCTGAGAGTGCTGTCCCGAGTCTCCTCCTGGAGCCAGTCGTCAGCACGGTGCCTTTTGGCACTGCAGTTCTCTTTCAGTCAAGGAGGCCGTTCGACTGACGGGCAAAGGGAGTCCGCCCAGCGCTGCTTTCGCCAGTCTCTCTGACGACTGGGCCACTCAACCTAGGCAACCCAGAGAGGAGTACACTGCCCTTGCTATGAATGTGAAGAGCTGTCTCCAGGGGCCTGCTTAGGCGAGGGTTCCTCAGAAGCCAGGAGCCGCCGTTCCGGCACGGAGAGAGGTCATCGTGCGAAACTGGTGAATGGGCTCCTATCCTGTGTGCCCCCGGGAGCGTCGCAGGGTTAAGGCACTCCGTGGTGGAGGACGGCCTCGTTGGAGACCCCTGCACACCCAACTCCCCCGACGTGAAACCCTGGAACTTCACCTTGAGGCCTGAGGTCGCCTTCCACTTGGCCGGAGCTGAACCTGGGGTGCCGTGGGAGGAGTTCCTAGAAAGGGATTGCCAGCACGGTTTTCGCTTTGGGAGAACACGCAGCCTCGGCCCACAACGACAGTCCTGCCGTGCAGAGACGTCGGGCCGCCAGTGCTGTTCAGGCAGCTTTGAAGCCAAGCGCAAGGCGCCTCCAAACGGGGAGAAAGCGTACTCTCCCCTCCGCGTCCCACGTTCAAGCTGAATGACGCAGCATGTTTCTCGGAAGGCTCTGCCGAGCTATCTAGTACGAGGGAGAGAGCGCCTGCCTCTGCTGAGAAAGGTTTTGACGTGGGGATGGCTGGACAGGCGGAAGAGCGTTCCCCAGGCCCTGCAAAGTTTAGGCCTTGGTGATTCCGGATGGTCCCAAGGGTCCAGAGTTGTCCCTGGGAAAGCTGTCCTTTTCCCTCCTTTTCCGGCTGGAAGTACACCTCCGGCATCCGACTGCCGTTCGGAGACGTCCTGGGGGAGACGCCCTGCTTTCACTTGGGACGCACACTGGTGTTTCTCAGAAGAGCCCAAATTCCTCCCTGCGGGTGGGGGGGGGGGTTGGCACACCAGCATGGAATGTAAGGCTGTTCAGAACTGCGTACCTTGAGGCCGTGTGAAGGCCGTACGAACGAGAGCTTTCGAGCGAACAGGGCAGCGCTTCGCCATCATCGTTGCACATTCACGGAGCTGAATCAAACGAACGCATTTACTTCCTGTGGCTCGAACACAGCCGGGGAGTTGGAAGGCATACAGTGTGCCCTTTGACGGTTGTTACAACGAACGTGAGTGCACAGTGTCTCGTGAAATACCTTCCACGGTCGAAGCATTCCGTTAAGGCATGCCCCTCCGCTCCCTCTGGCGCTCCGAGGTGTTACTAACGGGGGAAATCTGGACTTTTGCTTGAGGCCGGGGTGGGGCGGGGGGACTCACAATTCTTCTGCCGGCGAGCTCCAGAGCGCTCCTGCTGAAGCTCCCAGCAAGGAACTGAGAGCAGCAGGCCTCACACGAGTACACTCAGACTTCTTCTGTCACGAGTCGACTCAGACTTCTCATGTGAGGCCTTCCGGCAGCAAAGAGAAGGTGCGCGCGAGGAGTGTGCTTCAGGCAGCTCAGGACCCGCCACTCTCTCGTCTGCCACGGAGGGGAATAAGGTTTGGCCAGGGTCGCCCAGCTTCATACCTGAGCTCATACGGGTATCCTCAGCGGTTTCTGATTACCTCAAGGAAACACAACGGGAGGAACAGGGCCCTTCCATGGAGGCCCTTGTGGGCACAGGGACCTCTGCGTGGGATCTACTGGGTAAGTATGGCAGTACCTCAGGGAGGCCTCAGGGACCAAGGCTCTCTGGCTCACGCCTAGCTGTGCAAAGAAGTGTGGCAAACGTACGTACTGCTCCTCAGGCTGGGCCCACAGCCTAGCTTTCGCTTCTCTGAGAGTGCTGTCCCGAGTCTCCTCCTGGAGCCAGTCGTCAGCACGGTGCCTTTTGGCACTGCAGTTCTCTTTCAGTCAAGGAGGCCGTTCGACTGACGGGCAAAGGGAGTCCGCCCAGCGCTGCTTTCGCCAGTCTCTCTGACGACTGGGCCACTCAACCTAGGCAACCCAGAGAGGAGTACACTGCCCTTGCTATGAATGTGAAGAGCTGTCTCCAGGGGCCTGCTTAGGCGAGGGTTCCTCAGAAGCCAGGAGCCGCCGTTCCGGCACGGAGAGAGGTCATCGTGCGAAACTGGTGAATGGGCTCCTATCCTGTGTGCCCCCGGGAGCGTCGCAGGGTTAAGGCACTCCGTGGTGGAGGACGGCCTCGTTGGAGACCCCTGCACACCCAACTCCCCCGACGTGAAACCCTGGAACTTCACCTTGAGGCCTGAGGTCGCCTTCCACTTGGCCGGAGCTGAACCTGGGGTGCCGTGGGAGGAGTTCCTAGAAAGGGATTGCCAGCACGGTTTTCGCTTTGGGAGAACACGCAGCCTCGGCCCACAACGACAGTCCTGCCGTGCAGAGACGTCGGGCCGCCAGTGCTGTTCAGGCAGCTTTGAAGCCAAGCGCAAGGCGCCTCCAAACGGGGAGAAAGCGTACTCTCCCCTCCGCGTCCCACGTTCAAGCTGAATGACGCAGCATGTTTCTCGGAAGGCTCTGCCGAGCTATCTAGTACGAGGGAGAGAGCGCCTGCCTCTGCTGAGAAAGGTTTTGACGTGGGGATGGCTGGACAGGCGGAAGAGCGTTCCCCAGGCCCTGCAAAGTTTAGGCCTTGGTGATTCCGGATGGTCCCAAGGGTCCAGAGTTGTCCCTGGGAAAGCTGTCCTTTTCCCTCCTTTTCCGGCTGGAAGTACACCTCCGGCATCCGACTGCCGTTCGGAGACGTCCTGGGGGAGACGCCCTGCTTTCACTTGGGACGCACACTGGTGTTTCTCAGAAGAGCCCAAATTCCTCCCTGCGGGTGGGGGGGGGGGGTTGGCACACCAGCATGGAATGTAAGGCTGTTCAGAACTGCGTACCTTGAGGCCGTGTGAAGGCCGTACGAACGAGAGCTTTCGAGCGAACAGGGCAGCGCTTCGCCATCATCGTTGCACATTCACGGAGCTGAATCAAACGAACGCATTTACTTCCTGTGGCTCGAACACAGCCGAGGAGTTGGAAGGCATACAGTGTGCCCTTTGACGGTTGTTACAACGAACGTGAGTGCACAGTGTCTCGTGAAATACCTTCCACGGTCGAAGCATTCCGTTAAGGCATGCCCCTCCGCTCCCTCTGGCGCTCCGAGGTGTTACTAACGGGGGAAATCTGGACTTTTGCTTGAGGCCGGGGTGGGGCGGGGGGACTCACAATTCTTCTGCCGGCGAGCTCCAGAGCGCTCCTGCTGAAGCTCCCAGCAAGGAACTGAGAGCAGCAGGCCTCACACGAGTACACTCAGACTTCTTCTGTCACGAGTCGACTCAGACTTCTCATGTGAGGCCTTCCGGCAGCAAAGAGAAGGTGCGCGCGAGGAGTGTGCTTCAGGCAGCTCAGGACCCGCCACTCTCTCGTCTGCCACGGAGGGGAATAAGGTTTGGCCAGGGTCGCCCAGCTTCATACCTGAGCTCATACGGGTATCCTCAGCGGTTTCTGATTACCTCAAGGAAACACAACGGGAGGAACAGGGCCCTTCCATGGAGGCCCTTGTGGGCACAGGGACCTCTGCGTGGGATCTACTGGGTAAGTATGGCAGTACCTCAGGGAGGCCTCAGGGACCAAGGCTCTCTGGCTCACGCCTAGCTGTGCAAAGAAGTGTGGCAAACGTACGTACTGCTCCTCAGGCTGGGCCCACAGCCTAGCTTTCGCTTCTCTGAGAGTGCTGTCCCGAGTCTCCTCCTGGAGCCAGTCGTCAGCACGGTGCCTTTTGGCACTGCAGTTCTCTTTCAGTCAAGGAGGCCGTTCGACTGACGGGCAAAGGGAGTCCGCCCAGCGCTGCTTTCGCCAGTCTCTCTGACGACTGGGCCACTCAACCTAGGCAACCCAGAGAGGAGTACACTGCCCTTGCTATGAATGTGAAGAGCTGTCTCCAGGGGCCTGCTTAGGCGAGGGTTCCTCAGAAGCCAGGAGCCGCCGTTCCGGCACGGAGAGAGGTCATCGTGCGAAACTGGTGAATGGGCTCCTATCCTGTGTGCCCCCGGGAGCGTCGCAGGGTTAAGGCACTCCGTGGTGGAGGACGGCCTCGTTGGAGACCCCTGCACACCCAACTCCCCCGACGTGAAACCCTGGAACTTCACCTTGAGGCCTGAGGTCGCCTTCCACTTGGCCGGAGCTGAACCTGGGGTGCCGTGGGAGGAGTTCCTAGAAAGGGATTGCCAGCACGGTTTTCGCTTTGGGAGAACACGCAGCCTCGGCCCACAACGACAGTCCTGCCGTGCAGAGACGTCGGGCCGCTAGTGCTGTTCAGGCAGCTTTGAAGCCAAGCGCAAGGCGCCTCCAAACGGGGAGAAAGCGTACTCTCCCCTCCGCGTCCCACGTTCAAGCTGAATGACGCAGCATGTTTCTCGGAAGGCTCTGCCGAGCTATCTAGTACGAGGGAGAGAGCGCCTGCCTCTGCTGAGAAAGGTTTTGACGTGGGGATGGCTGGACAGGCGGAAGAGCGTTCCCCAGGCCCTGCAAAGTTTAGGCCTTGGTGATTCCGGATGGTCCCAAGGGTCCAGAGTTGTCCCTGGGAAAGCTGTCCTTTTCCCTCCTTTTCCGGCTGGAAGTACACCTCCGGCATCCGACTGCCGTTCGGAGACGTCCTGGGGGAGACGCCCTGCTTTCACTTGGGACGCACACTGGTGTTTCTCAGAAGAGCCCAAATTCCTCCCTGCGGGTGGGGGGGGGGGGGTTGGCACACCAGCATGGAATGTAAGGCTGTTCAGAACTGCGTACCTTGAGGCCGTGTGAAGGCCGTACGAACGAGAGCTTTCGAGCGAACAGGGCAGCGCTTCGCCATCATCGTTGCACATTCACGGAGCTGAATCAAACGAACGCATTTACTTCCTGTGGCTCGAACACAGCCGAGGAGTTGGAAGGCATACAGTGTGCCCTTTGACGGTTGTTACAACGAACGTGAGTGCACAGTGTCTCGTGAAATACCTTCCACGGTCGAAGCATTCCGTTAAGGCATGCCCCTCCGCTCCCTCTGGCGCTCCGAGGTGTTACTAACGGGGGAAATCTGGACTTTTGCTTGAGGCCGGGGTGGGGCGGGGGGACTCACAATTCTTCTGCCGGCGAGCTCCAGAGCGCTCCTGCTGAAGCTCCCAGCAAGGAACTGAGAGCAGCAGGCCTCACACGAGTACACTCAGACTTCTTCTGTCACGAGTCGACTCAGACTTCTCATGTGAGGCCTTCCGGCAGCAAAGAGAAGGTGCGCGCGAGGAGTGTGCTTCAGGCAGCTCAGGACCCGCCACTCTCTCGTCTGCCACGGAGGGGAATAAGGTTTGGCCAGGGTCGCCCAGCTTCATACCTGAGCTCATACGGGTATCCTCAGCGGTTTCTGATTACCTCAAGGAAACACAACGGGAGGAACAGGGCCCTTCCATGGAGGCCCTTGTGGGCACAGGGACCTCTGCGTGGGATCTACTGGGTAAGTATGGCAGTACCTCAGGGAGGCCTCAGGGACCAAGGCTCTCTGGCTCACGCCTAGCTGTGCAAAGAAGTGTGGCAAACGTACGTACTGCTCCTCAGGCTGGGCCCACAGCCTAGCTTTCGCTTCTCTGAGAGTGCTGTCCCGAGTCTCCTCCTGGAGCCAGTCGTCAGCACGGTGCCTTTTGGCACTGCAGTTCTCTTTCAGTCAAGGAGGCCGTTCGACTGACGGGCAAAGGGAGTCCGCCCAGCGCTGCTTTCGCCAGTCTCTCTGACGACTGGGCCACTCAACCTAGGCAACCCAGAGAGGAGTACACTGCCCTTGCTATGAATGTGAAGAGCTGTCTCCAGGGGCCTGCTTAGGCGAGGGTTCCTCAGAAGCCAGGAGCCGCCGTTCCGGCACGGAGAGAGGTCATCGTGCGAAACTGGTGAATGGGCTCCTATCCTGTGTGCCCCCGGGAGCGTCGCAGGGTTAAGGCACTCCGTGGTGGAGGACGGCCTCGTTGGAGACCCCTGCACACCCAACTCCCCCGACGTGAAACCCTGGAACTTCACCTTGAGGCCTGAGGTCGCCTTCCACTTGGCCGGAGCTGAACCTGGGGTGCCGTGGGAGGAGTTCCTAGAAAGGGATTGCCAGCACGGTTTTCGCTTTGGGAGAACACGCAGCCTCGGCCCACAACGACAGTCCTGCCGTGCAGAGACGTCGGGCCGCCAGTGCTGTTCAGGCAGCTTTGAAGCCAAGCGCAAGGCGCCTCCAAACGGGGAGAAAGCGTACTCTCCCCTCCGCGTCCCACGTTCAAGCTGAATGACGCAGCATGTTTCTCGGAAGGCTCTGCCGAGCTATCTAGTACGAGGGAGAGAGCGCCTGCCTCTGCTGAGAAAGGTTTTGACGTGGGGATGGCTGGACAGGCGGAAGAGCGTTCCCCAGGCCCTGCAAAGTTTAGGCCTTGGTGATTCCGGATGGTCCCAAGGGTCCAGAGTTGTCCCTGGGAAAGCTGTCCTTTTCCCTCCTTTTCCGGCTGGAAGTACACCTCCGGCATCCGACTGCCGTTCGGAGACGTCCTGGGGGAGACGCCCTGCTTTCACTTGGGACGCACACTGGTGTTTCTCAGAAGAGCCCAAATTCCTCCCTGCGGGTGGGGGGGGGGGGTTGGCACACCAGCATGGAATGTAAGGCTGTTCAGAACTGCGTACCTTGAGGCCGTGTGAAGGCCGTACGAACGAGAGCTTTCGAGCGAACAGGGCAGCGCTTCGCCATCATCGTGGCACATTCACGGAGCTGAATCAAACGAACGCATTTACTTCCTGTGGCTCGAACACAGCCGAGGAGTTGGAAGGCATACAGTGTGCCCTTTGACGGTTGTTACAACGAACGTGAGTGCACAGTGTCTCGTGAAATACCTTCCACGGTCGAAGCATTCCGTTAAGGCATGCCCCTCCGCTCCCTCTGGCGCTCCGAGGTGTTACTAACGGGGGAAATCTGGACTTTTGCTTGAGGCCGGGGTGGGGCGGGGGGACTCACAATTCTTCTGCCGGCGAGCTCCAGAGCGCTCCTGCTGAAGCTCCCAGCAAGGAACTGAGAGCAGCAGGCCTCACACGAGTACACTCAGACTTCTTCTGTCACGAGTCGACTCAGACTTCTCATGTGAGGCCTTCCGGCAGCAAAGAGAAGGTGCGCGCGAGGAGTGTGCTTCAGGCAGCTCAGGACCCGCCACTCTCTCGTCTGCCACGGAGGGGAATAAGGTTTGGCCAGGGTCGCCCAGCTTCATACCTGAGCTCATACGGGTATCCTCAGCGGTTTCTGATTACCTCAAGGAAACACAACGGGAGGAACAGGGCCCTTCCATGGAGGCCCTTGTGGGCACAGGGACCTCTGCGTGGGATCTACTGGGTAAGTATGGCAGTACCTCAGGGAGGCCTCAGGGACCAAGGCTCTCTGGCTCACGCCTAGCTGTGCAAAGAAGTGTGGCAAACGTACGTACTGCTCCTCAGGCTGGGCCCACAGCCTAGCTTTCGCTTCTCTGAGAGTGCTGTCCCGAGTCTCCTCCTGGAGCCAGTCGTCAGCACGGTGCCTTTTGGCACTGCAGTTCTCTTTCAGTCAAGGAGGCCGTTCGACTGACGGGCAAAGGGAGTCCGCCCAGCGCTGCTTTCGCCAGTCTCTCTGACGACTGGGCCACTCAACCTAGGCAACCCAGAGAGGAGTACACTGCCCTTGCTATGAATGTGAAGAGCGGTCTCCAGGGGCCTGCTTAGGCGAGGGTTCCTCAGAAGCCAGGAGCCGCCGTTCCGGCACGGAGAGAGGTCATCGTGCGAAACTGGTGAATGGGCTCCTATCCTGTGTGCCCCCGGGAGCGTCGCAGGGTTAAGGCACTCCGTGGTGGAGGACGGCCTCGTTGGAGACCCCTGCACACCCAACTCCCCCGACGTGAAACCCTGGAACTTCACCTTGAGGCCTGAGGTCGCCTTCCACTTGGCCGGAGCTGAACCTGGGGTGCCGTGGGAGGAGTTCCTAGAAAGGGATTGCCAGCACGGTTTTCGCTTTGGGAGAACACGCAGCCTCGGCCCACAACGACAGTCCTGCCGTGCAGAGACGTCGGGCCGCTAGTGCTGTTCAGGCAGCTTTGAAGCCAAGCGCAAGGCGCCTCCAAACGGGGAGAAAGCGTACTCTCCCCTCCGCGTCCCACGTTCAAGCTGAATGACGCAGCATGTTTCTCGGAAGGCTCTGCCGAGCTATCTAGTACGAGGGAGAGAGCGCCTGCCTCTGCTGAGAAAGGTTTTGACGTGGGGATGGCTGGACAGGCGGAAGAGCGTTCCCCAGGCCCTGCAAAGTTTAGGCCTTGGTGATTCCGGATGGTCCCAAGGGTCCAGAGTTGTCCCTGGGAAAGCTGTCCTTTTCCCTCCTTTTCCGGCTGGAAGTACACCTCCGGCATCCGACTGCCGTTCGGAGACGTCCTGGGGGAGACGCCCTGCTTTCACTTGGGACGCACACTGGTGTTTCTCAGAAGAGCCCAAATTCCTCCCTGCGGGTGGGGGGGGGGGGGTTGGCACACCAGCATGGAATGTAAGGCTGTTCAGAACTGCGTACCTTGAGGCCGTGTGAAGGCCGTACGAACGAGAGCTTTCGAGCGAACAGGGCAGCGCTTCGCCATCATCGTTGCACATTCACGGAGCTGAATCAAACGAACGCATTTACTTCCTGTGGCTCGAACACAGCCGAGGAGTTGGAAGGCATACAGTGTGCCCTTTGACGGTTGTTACAACGAACGTGAGTGCACAGTGTCTCGTGAAATACCTTCCACGGTCGAAGCATTCCGTTAAGGCATGCCCCTCCGCTCCCTCTGGCGCTCCGAGGTGTTACTAACGGGGGAAATCTGGACTTTTGCTTGAGGCCGGGGTGGGGCGGGGGGACTCACAATTCTTCTGCCGGCGAGCTCCAGAGCGCTCCTGCTGAAGCTCCCAGCAAGGAACTGAGAGCAGCAGGCCTCACACGAGTACACTCAGACTTCTTCTGTCACGAGTCGACTCAGACTTCTCATGTGAGGCCTTCCGGCAGCAAAGAGAAGGTGCGCGCGAGGAGTGTGCTTCAGGCAGCTCAGGACCCGCCACTCTCTCGTCTGCCACGGAGGGGAATAAGGTTTGGCCAGGGTCGCCCAGCTTCATACCTGAGCTCATACGGGTATCCTCAGCGGTTTCTGATTACCTCAAGGAAACACAACGGGAGGAACAGGGCCCTTCCATGGAGGCCCTTGTGGGCACAGGGACCTCTGCGTGGGATCTACTGGGTAAGTATGGCAGTACCTCAGGGAGGCCTCAGGGACCAAGGCTCTCTGGCTCACGCCTAGCTGTGCAAAGAAGTGTGGCAAACGTACGTACTGCTCCTCAGGCTGGGCCCACAGCCTAGCTTTCGCTTCTCTGAGAGTGCTGTCCCGAGTCTCCTCCTGGAGCCAGTCGTCAGCACGGTGCCTTTTGGCACTGCAGTTCTCTTTCAGTCAAGGAGGCCGTTCGACTGACGGGCAAAGGGAGTCCGCCCAGCGCTGCTTTCGCCAGTCTCTCTGACGACTGGGCCACTCAACCTAGGCAACCCAGAGAGGAGTACACTGCCCTTGCTATGAATGTGAAGAGCGGTCTCCAGGGGCCTGCTTAGGCGAGGGTTCCTCAGAAGCCAGGAGCCGCCGTTCCGGCACGGAGAGAGGTCATCGTGCGAAACTGGTGAATGGGCTCCTATCCTGTGTGCCCCCGGGAGCGTCGCAGGGTTAAGGCACTCCGTGGTGGAGGACGGCCTCGTTGGAGACCCCTGCACACCCAACTCCCCCGACGTGAAACCCTGGAACTTCACCTTGAGGCCTGAGGTCGCCTTCCACTTGGCCGGAGCTGAACCTGGGGTGCCGTGGGAGGAGTTCCTAGAAAGGGATTGCCAGCACGGTTTTCGCTTTGGGAGAACACGCAGCCTCGGCCCACAACGACAGTCCTGCCGTGCAGAGACGTCGGGCCGCTAGTGCTGTTCAGGCAGCTTTGAAGCCAAGCGCAAGGCGCCTCCAAACGGGGAGAAAGCGTACTCTCCCCTCCGCGTCCCACGTTCAAGCTGAATGACGCAGCATGTTTCTCGGAAGGCTCTGCCGAGCTATCTAGTACGAGGGAGAGAGCGCCTGCCTCTGCTGAGAAAGGTTTTGACGTGGGGATGGCTGGACAGGCGGAAGAGCGTTCCCCAGGCCCTGCAAAGTTTAGGCCTTGGTGATTCCGGATGGTCCCAAGGGTCCAGAGTTGTCCCTGGGAAAGCTGTCCTTTTCCCTCCTTTTCCGGCTGGAAGTACACCTCCGGCATCCGACTGCCGTTCGGAGACGTCCTGGGGGAGACGCCCTGCTTTCACTTGGGACGCACACTGGTGTTTCTCAGAAGAGCCCAAATTCCTCCCTGCGGGTGGGGGGGGGGGGGTTGGCACACCAGCATGGAATGTAAGGCTGTTCAGAACTGCGTACCTTGAGGCCGTGTGAAGGCCGTACGAACGAGAGCTTTCGAGCGAACAGGGCAGCGCTTCGCCATCATCGTTGCACATTCACGGAGCTGAATCAAACGAACGCATTTACTTCCTGTGGCTCGAACACAGCCGAGGAGTTGGAAGGCATACAGTGTGCCCTTTGACGGTTGTTACAACGAACGTGAGTGCACAGTGTCTCGTGAAATACCTTCCACGGTCGAAGCATTCCGTTAAGGCATGCCCCTCCGCTCCCTCTGGCGCTCCGAGGTGTTACTAACGGGGGAAATCTGGACTTTTGCTTGAGGCCGGGGTGGGGCGGGGGGACTCACAATTCTTCTGCCGGCGAGCTCCAGAGCGCTCCTGCTGAAGCTCCCAGCAAGGAACTGAGAGCAGCAGGCCTCACACGAGTACACTCAGACTTCTTCTGTCACGAGTCGACTCAGACTTCTCATGTGAGGCCTTCCGGCAGCAAAGAGAAGGTGCGCGCGAGGAGTGTGCTTCAGGCAGCTCAGGACCCGCCACTCTCTCGTCTGCCACGGAGGGGAATAAGGTTTGGCCAGGGTCGCCCAGCTTCATACCTGAGCTCATACGGGTATCCTCAGCGGTTTCTGATTACCTCAAGGAAACACAACGGGAGGAACAGGGCCCTTCCATGGAGGCCCTTGTGGGCACAGGGACCTCTGCGTGGGATCTACTGGGTAAGTATGGCAGTACCTCAGGGAGGCCTCAGGGACCAAGGCTCTCTGGCTCACGCCTAGCTGTGCAAAGAAGTGTGGCAAACGTACGTACTGCTCCTCAGGCTGGGCCCACAGCCTAGCTTTCGCTTCTCTGAGAGTGCTGTCCCGAGTCTCCTCCTGGAGCCAGTCGTCAGCACGGTGCCTTTTGGCACTGCAGTTCTCTTTCAGTCAAGGAGGCCGTTCGACTGACGGGCAAAGGGAGTCCGCCCAGCGCTGCTTTCGCCAGTCTCTCTGACGACTGGGCCACTCAACCTAGGCAACCCAGAGAGGAGTACACTGCCCTTGCTATGAATGTGAAGAGCGGTCTCCAGGGGCCTGCTTAGGCGAGGGTTCCTCAGAAGCCAGGAGCCGCCGTTCCGGCACGGAGAGAGGTCATCGTGCGAAACTGGTGAATGGGCTCCTATCCTGTGTGCCCCCGGGAGCGTCGCAGGGTTAAGGCACTCCGTGGTGGAGGACGGCCTCGTTGGAGACCCCTGCACACCCAACTCCCCCGACGTGAAACCCTGGAACTTCACCTTGAGGCCTGAGGTCGCCTTCCACTTGGCCGGAGCTGAACCTGGGGTGCCGTGGGAGGAGTTCCTAGAAAGGGATTGCCAGCACGGTTTTCGCTTTGGGAGAACACGCAGCCTCGGCCCACAACGACAGTCCTGCCGTGCAGAGACGTCGGGCCGCTAGTGCTGTTCAGGCAGCTTTGAAGCCAAGCGCAAGGCGCCTCCAAACGGGGAGAAAGCGTACTCTCCCCTCCGCGTCCCACGTTCAAGCTGAATGACGCAGCATGTTTCTCGGAAGGCTCTGCCGAGCTATCTAGTACGAGGGAGAGAGCGCCTGCCTCTGCTGAGAAAGGTTTTGACGTGGGGATGGCTGGACAGGCGGAAGAGCGTTCCCCAGGCCCTGCAAAGTTTAGGCCTTGGTGATTCCGGATGGTCCCAAGGGTCCAGAGTTGTCCCTGGGAAAGCTGTCCTTTTCCCTCCTTTTCCGGCTGGAAGTACACCTCCGGCATCCGACTGCCGTTCGGAGACGTCCTGGGGGAGACGCCCTGCTTTCACTTGGGACGCACACTGGTGTTTCTCAGAAGAGCCCAAATTCCTCCCTGCGGGTGGGGGGGGGGGGTTGGCACACCAGCATGGAATGTAAGGCTGTTCAGAACTGCGTACCTTGAGGCCGTGTGAAGGCCGTACGAACGAGAGCTTTCGAGCGAACAGGGCAGCGCTTCGCCATCATCGTTGCACATTCACGGAGCTGAATCAAACGAACGCATTTACTTCCTGTGGCTCGAACACAGCCGAGGAGTTGGAAGGCATACAGTGTGCCCTTTGACGGTTGTTACAACGAACGTGAGTGCACAGTGTCTCGTGAAATACCTTCCACGGTCGAAGCATTCCGTTAAGGCATGCCCCTCCGCTCCCTCTGGCGCTCCGAGGTGTTACTAACGGGGGAAATCTGGACTTTTGCTTGAGGCCGGGGTGGGGCGGGGGGACTCACAATTCTTCTGCCGGCGAGCTCCAGAGCGCTCCTGCTGAAGCTCCCAGCAAGGAACTGAGAGCAGCAGGCCTCACACGAGTACACTCAGACTTCTTCTGTCACGAGTCGACTCAGACTTCTCATGTGAGGCCTTCCGGCAGCAAAGAGAAGGTGCGCGCGAGGAGTGTGCTTCAGGCAGCTCAGGACCCGCCACTCTCTCGTCTGCCACGGAGGGGAATAAGGTTTGGCCAGGGTCGCCCAGCTTCATACCTGAGCTCATACGGGTATCCTCAGCGGTTTCTGATTACCTCAAGGAAACACAACGGGAGGAACAGGGCCCTTCCATGGAGGCCCTTGTGGGCACAGGGACCTCTGCGTGGGATCTACTGGGTAAGTATGGCAGTACCTCAGGGAGGCCTCAGGGACCAAGGCTCTCTGGCTCACGCCTAGCTGTGCAAAGAAGTGTGGCAAACGTACGTACTGCTCCTCAGGCTGGGCCCACAGCCTAGCTTTCGCTTCTCTGAGAGTGCTGTCCCGAGTCTCCTCCTGGAGCCAGTCGTCAGCACGGTGCCTTTTGGCACTGCAGTTCTCTTTCAGTCAAGGAGGCCGTTCGACTGACGGGCAAAGGGAGTCCGCCCAGCGCTGCTTTCGCCAGTCTCTCTGACGACTGGGCCACTCAACCTAGGCAACCCAGAGAGGAGTACACTGCCCTTGCTATGAATGTGAAGAGCGGTCTCCAGGGGCCTGCTTAGGCGAGGGTTCCTCAGAAGCCAGGAGCCGCCGTTCCGGCACGGAGAGAGGTCATCGTGCGAAACTGGTGAATGGGCTCCTATCCTGTGTGCCCCCGGGAGCGTCGCAGGGTTAAGGCACTCCGTGGTGGAGGACGGCCTCGTTGGAGACCCCTGCACACCCAACTCCCCCGACGTGAAACCCTGGAACTTCACCTTGAGGCCTGAGGTCGCCTTCCACTTGGCCGGAGCTGAACCTGGGGTGCCGTGGGAGGAGTTCCTAGAAAGGGATTGCCAGCACGGTTTTCGCTTTGGGAGAACACGCAGCCTCGGCCCACAACGACAGTCCTGCCGTGCAGAGACGTCGGGCCGCCAGTGCTGTTCAGGCAGCTTTGAAGCCAAGCGCAAGGCGCCTCCAAACGGGGAGAAAGCGTACTCTCCCCTCCGCGTCCCACGTTCAAGCTGAATGACGCAGCATGTTTCTCGGAAGGCTCTGCCGAGCTATCTAGTACGAGGGAGAGAGCGCCTGCCTCTGCTGAGAAAGGTTTTGACGTGGGGATGGCTGGACAGGCGGAAGAGCGTTCCCCAGGCCCTGCAAAGTTTAGGCCTTGGTGATTCCGGATGGTCCCAAGGGTCCAGAGTTGTCCCTGGGAAAGCTGTCCTTTTCCCTCCTTTTCCGGCTGGAAGTACACCTCCGGCATCCGACTGCCGTTCGGAGACGTCCTGGGGGAGACGCCCTGCTTTCACTTGGGACGCACACTGGTGTTTCTCAGAAGAGCCCAAATTCCTCCCTGCGGGTGGGGGGGGGGGGTTGGCACACCAGCATGGAATGTAAGGCTGTTCAGAACTGCGTACCTTGAGGCCGTGTGAAGGCCGTACGAACGAGAGCTTTCGAGCGAACAGGGCAGCGCTTCGCCATCATCGTTGCACATTCACGGAGCTGAATCAAACGAACGCATTTACTTCCTGTGGCTCGAACACAGCCGAGGAGTTGGAAGGCATACAGTGTGCCCTTTGACGGTTGTTACAACGAACGTGAGTGCACAGTGTCTCGTGAAATACCTTCCACGGTCGAAGCATTCCGTTAAGGCATGCCCCTCCGCTCCCTCTGGCGCTCCGAGGTGTTACTAACGGGGGAAATCTGGACTTTTGCTTGAGGCCGGGGTGGGGCGGGGGGACTCACAATTCTTCTGCCGGCGAGCTCCAGAGCGCTCCTGCTGAAGCTCCCAGCAAGGAACTGAGAGCAGCAGGCCTCACACGAGTACACTCAGACTTCTTCTGTCACGAGTCGACTCAGACTTCTCATGTGAGGCCTTCCGGCAGCAAAGAGAAGGTGCGCGCGAGGAGTGTGCTTCAGGCAGCTCAGGACCCGCCACTCTCTCGTCTGCCACGGAGGGGAATAAGGTTTGGCCAGGGTCGCCCAGCTTCATACCTGAGCTCATACGGGTATCCTCAGCGGTTTCTGATTACCTCAAGGAAACACAACGGGAGGAACAGGGCCCTTCCATGGAGGCCCTTGTGGGCACAGGGACCTCTGCGTGGGATCTACTGGGTAAGTATGGCAGTACCTCAGGGAGGCCTCAGGGACCAAGGCTCTCTGGCTCACGCCTAGCTGTGCAAAGAAGTGTGGCAAACGTACGTACTGCTCCTCAGGCTGGGCCCACAGCCTAGCTTTCGCTTCTCTGAGAGTGCTGTCCCGAGTCTCCTCCTGGAGCCAGTCGTCAGCACGGTGCCTTTTGGCACTGCAGTTCTCTTTCAGTCAAGGAGGCCGTTCGACTGACGGGCAAAGGGAGTCCGCCCAGCGCTGCTTTCGCCAGTCTCTCTGACGACTGGGCCACTCAACCTAGGCAACCCAGAGAGGAGTACACTGCCCTTGCTATGAATGTGAAGAGCGGTCTCCAGGGGCCTGCTTAGGCGAGGGTTCCTCAGAAGCCAGGAGCCGCCGTTCCGGCACGGAGAGAGGTCATCGTGCGAAACTGGTGAATGGGCTCCTATCCTGTGTGCCCCCGGGAGCGTCGCAGGGTTAAGGCACTCCGTGGTGGAGGACGGCCTCGTTGGAGACCCCTGCACACCCAACTCCCCCGACGTGAAACCCTGGAACTTCACCTTGAGGCCTGAGGTCGCCTTCCACTTGGCCGGAGCTGAACCTGGGGTGCCGTGGGAGGAGTTCCTAGAAAGGGATTGCCAGCACGGTTTTCGCTTTGGGAGAACACGCAGCCTCGGCCCACAACGACAGTCCTGCCGTGCAGAGACGTCGGGCCGCCAGTGCTGTTCAGGCAGCTTTGAAGCCAAGCGCAAGGCGCCTCCAAACGGGGAGAAAGCGTACTCTCCCCTCCGCGTCCCACGTTCAAGCTGAATGACGCAGCATGTTTCTCGGAAGGCTCTGCCGAGCTATCTAGTACGAGGGAGAGAGCGCCTGCCTCTGCTGAGAAAGGTTTTGACGTGGGGATGGCTGGACAGGCGGAAGAGCGTTCCCCAGGCCCTGCAAAGTTTAGGCCTTGGTGATTCCGGATGGTCCCAAGGGTCCAGAGTTGTCCCTGGGAAAGCTGTCCTTTTCCCTCCTTTTCCGGCTGGAAGTACACCTCCGGCATCCGACTGCCGTTCGGAGACGTCCTGGGGGAGACGCCCTGCTTTCACTTGGGACGCACACTGGTGTTTCTCAGAAGAGCCCAAATTCCTCCCTGCGGGTGGGGGGGGGGGGTTGGCACACCAGCATGGAATGTAAGGCTGTTCAGAACTGCGTACCTTGAGGCCGTGTGAAGGCCGTACGAACGAGAGCTTTCGAGCGAACAGGGCAGCGCTTCGCCATCATCGTTGCACATTCACGGAGCTGAATCAAACGAACGCATTTACTTCCTGTGGCTCGAACACAGCCGAGGAGTTGGAAGGCATACAGTGTGCCCTTTGACGGTTGTTACAACGAACGTGAGTGCACAGTGTCTCGTGAAATACCTTCCACGGTCGAAGCATTCCGTTAAGGCATGCCCCTCCGCTCCCTCTGGCGCTCCGAGGTGTTACTAACGGGGGAAATCTGGACTTTTGCTTGAGGCCGGGGTGGGGCGGGGGGACTCACAATTCTTCTGCCGGCGAGCTCCAGAGCGCTCCTGCTGAAGCTCCCAGCAAGGAACTGAGAGCAGCAGGCCTCACACGAGTACACTCAGACTTCTTCTGTCACGAGTCGACTCAGACTTCTCATGTGAGGCCTTCCGGCAGCAAAGAGAAGGTGCGCGCGAGGAGTGTGCTTCAGGCAGCTCAGGACCCGCCACTCTCTCGTCTGCCACGGAGGGGAATAAGGTTTGGCCAGGGTCGCCCAGCTTCATACCTGAGCTCATACGGGTATCCTCAGCGGTTTCTGATTACCTCAAGGAAACACAACGGGAGGAACAGGGCCCTTCCATGGAGGCCCTTGTGGGCACAGGGACCTCTGCGTGGGATCTACTGGGTAAGTATGGCAGTACCTCAGGGAGGCCTCAGGGACCAAGGCTCTCTGGCTCACGCCTAGCTGTGCAAAGAAGTGTGGCAAACGTACGTACTGCTCCTCAGGCTGGGCCCACAGCCTAGCTTTCGCTTCTCTGAGAGTGCTGTCCCGAGTCTCCTCCTGGAGCCAGTCGTCAGCACGGTGCCTTTTGGCACTGCAGTTCTCTTTCAGTCAAGGAGGCCGTTCGACTGACGGGCAAAGGGAGTCCGCCCAGCGCTGCTTTCGCCAGTCTCTCTGACGACTGGGCCACTCAACCTAGGCAACCCAGAGAGGAGTACACTGCCCTTGCTATGAATGTGAAGAGCGGTCTCCAGGGGCCTGCTTAGGCGAGGGTTCCTCAGAAGCCAGGAGCCGCCGTTCCGGCACGGAGAGAGGTCATCGTGCGAAACTGGTGAATGGGCTCCTATCCTGTGTGCCCCCGGGAGCGTCGCAGGGTTAAGGCACTCCGTGGTGGAGGACGGCCTCGTTGGAGACCCCTGCACACCCAACTCCCCCGACGTGAAACCCTGGAACTTCACCTTGAGGCCTGAGGTCGCCTTCCACTTGGCCGGAGCTGAACCTGGGGTGCCGTGGGAGGAGTTCCTAGAAAGGGATTGCCAGCACGGTTTTCGCTTTGGGAGAACACGCAGCCTCGGCCCACAACGACAGTCCTGCCGTGCAGAGACGTCGGGCCGCCAGTGCTGTTCAGGCAGCTTTGAAGCCAAGCGCAAGGCGCCTCCAAACGGGGAGAAAGCGTACTCTCCCCTCCGCGTCCCACGTTCAAGCTGAATGACGCAGCATGTTTCTCGGAAGGCTCTGCCGAGCTATCTAGTACGAGGGAGAGAGCGCCTGCCTCTGCTGAGAAAGGTTTTGACGTGGGGATGGCTGGACAGGCGGAAGAGCGTTCCCCAGGCCCTGCAAAGTTTAGGCCTTGGTGATTCCGGATGGTCCCAAGGGTCCAGAGTTGTCCCTGGGAAAGCTGTCCTTTTCCCTCCTTTTCCGGCTGGAAGTACACCTCCGGCATCCGACTGCCGTTCGGAGACGTCCTGGGGGAGACGCCCTGCTTTCACTTGGGACGCACACTGGTGTTTCTCAGAAGAGCCCAAATTCCTCCCTGCGGGTGGGGGGGGGGGGTTGGCACACCAGCATGGAATGTAAGGCTGTTCAGAACTGCGTACCTTGAGGCCGTGTGAAGGCCGTACGAACGAGAGCTTTCGAGCGAACAGGGCAGCGCTTCGCCATCATCGTTGCACATTCACGGAGCTGAATCAAACGAACGCATTTACTTCCTGTGGCTCGAACACAGCCGAGGAGTTGGAAGGCATACAGTGTGCCCTTTGACGGTTGTTACAACGAACGTGAGTGCACAGTGTCTCGTGAAATACCTTCCACGGTCGAAGCATTCCGTTAAGGCATGCCCCTCCGCTCCCTCTGGCGCTCCGAGGTGTTACTAACGGGGGAAATCTGGACTTTTGCTTGAGGCCGGGGTGGGGCGGGGGGACTCACAATTCTTCTGCCGGCGAGCTCCAGAGCGCTCCTGCTGAAGCTCCCAGCAAGGAACTGAGAGCAGCAGGCCTCACACGAGTACACTCAGACTTCTTCTGTCACGAGTCGACTCAGACTTCTCATGTGAGGCCTTCCGGCAGCAAAGAGAAGGTGCGCGCGAGGAGTGTGCTTCAGGCAGCTCAGGACCCGCCACTCTCTCGTCTGCCACGGAGGGGAATAAGGTTTGGCCAGGGTCGCCCAGCTTCATACCTGAGCTCATACGGGTATCCTCAGCGGTTTCTGATTACCTCAAGGAAACACAACGGGAGGAACAGGGCCCTTCCATGGAGGCCCTTGTGGGCACAGGGACCTCTGCGTGGGATCTACTGGGTAAGTATGGCAGTACCTCAGGGAGGCCTCAGGGACCAAGGCTCTCTGGCTCACGCCTAGCTGTGCAAAGAAGTGTGGCAAACGTACGTACTGCTCCTCAGGCTGGGCCCACAGCCTAGCTTTCGCTTCTCTGAGAGTGCTGTCCCGAGTCTCCTCCTGGAGCCAGTCGTCAGCACGGTGCCTTTTGGCACTGCAGTTCTCTTTCAGTCAAGGAGGCCGTTCGACTGACGGGCAAAGGGAGTCCGCCCAGCGCTGCTTTCGCCAGTCTCTCTGACGACTGGGCCACTCAACCTAGGCAACCCAGAGAGGAGTACACTGCCCTTGCTATGAATGTGAAGAGCGGTCTCCAGGGGCCTGCTTAGGCGAGGGTTCCTCAGAAGCCAGGAGCCGCCGTTCCGGCACGGAGAGAGGTCATCGTGCGAAACTGGTGAATGGGCTCCTATCCTGTGTGCCCCCGGGAGCGTCGCAGGGTTAAGGCACTCCGTGGTGGAGGACGGCCTCGTTGGAGACCCCTGCACACCCAACTCCCCCGACGTGAAACCCTGGAACTTCACCTTGAGGCCTGAGGTCGCCTTCCACTTGGCCGGAGCTGAACCTGGGGTGCCGTGGGAGGAGTTCCTAGAAAGGGATTGCCAGCACGGTTTTCGCTTTGGGAGAACACGCAGCCTCGGCCCACAACGACAGTCCTGCCGTGCAGAGACGTCGGGCCGCCAGTGCTGTTCAGGCAGCTTTGAAGCCAAGCGCAAGGCGCCTCCAAACGGGGAGAAAGCGTACTCTCCCCTCCGCGTCCCACGTTCAAGCTGAATGACGCAGCATGTTTCTCGGAAGGCTCTGCCGAGCTATCTAGTACGAGGGAGAGAGCGCCTGCCTCTGCTGAGAAAGGTTTTGACGTGGGGATGGCTGGACAGGCGGAAGAGCGTTCCCCAGGCCCTGCAAAGTTTAGGCCTTGGTGATTCCGGATGGTCCCAAGGGTCCAGAGTTGTCCCTGGGAAAGCTGTCCTTTTCCCTCCTTTTCCGGCTGGAAGTACACCTCCGGCATCCGACTGCCGTTCGGAGACGTCCTGGGGGAGACGCCCTGCTTTCACTTGGGACGCACACTGGTGTTTCTCAGAAGAGCCCAAATTCCTCCCTGCGGGTGGGGGGGGGGGGTTGGCACACCAGCATGGAATGTAAGGCTGTTCAGAACTGCGTACCTTGAGGCCGTGTGAAGGCCGTACGAACGAGAGCTTTCGAGCGAACAGGGCAGCGCTTCGCCATCATCGTTGCACATTCACGGAGCTGAATCAAACGAACGCATTTACTTCCTGTGGCTCGAACACAGCCGAGGAGTTGGAAGGCATACAGTGTGCCCTTTGACGGTTGTTACAACGAACGTGAGTGCACAGTGTCTCGTGAAATACCTTCCACGGTCGAAGCATTCCGTTAAGGCATGCCCCTCCGCTCCCTCTGGCGCTCCGAGGTGTTACTAACGGGGGAAATCTGGACTTTTGCTTGAGGCCGGGGTGGGGCGGGGGGACTCACAATTCTTCTGCCGGCGAGCTCCAGAGCGCTCCTGCTGAAGCTCCCAGCAAGGAACTGAGAGCAGCAGGCCTCACACGAGTACACTCAGACTTCTTCTGTCACGAGTCGACTCAGACTTCTCATGTGAGGCCTTCCGGCAGCAAAGAGAAGGTGCGCGCGAGGAGTGTGCTTCAGGCAGCTCAGGACCCGCCACTCTCTCGTCTGCCACGGAGGGGAATAAGGTTTGGCCAGGGTCGCCCAGCTTCATACCTGAGCTCATACGGGTATCCTCAGCGGTTTCTGATTACCTCAAGGAAACACAACGGGAGGAACAGGGCCCTTCCATGGAGGCCCTTGTGGGCACAGGGACCTCTGCGTGGGATCTACTGGGTAAGTATGGCAGTACCTCAGGGAGGCCTCAGGGACCAAGGCTCTCTGGCTCACGCCTAGCTGTGCAAAGAAGTGTGGCAAACGTACGTACTGCTCCTCAGGCTGGGCCCACAGCCTAGCTTTCGCTTCTCTGAGAGTGCTGTCCCGAGTCTCCTCCTGGAGCCAGTCGTCAGCACGGTGCCTTTTGGCACTGCAGTTCTCTTTCAGTCAAGGAGGCCGTTCGACTGACGGGCAAAGGGAGTCCGCCCAGCGCTGCTTTCGCCAGTCTCTCTGACGACTGGGCCACTCAACCTAGGCAACCCAGAGAGGAGTACACTGCCCTTGCTATGAATGTGAAGAGCGGTCTCCAGGGGCCTGCTTAGGCGAGGGTTCCTCAGAAGCCAGGAGCCGCCGTTCCGGCACGGAGAGAGGTCATCGTGCGAAACTGGTGAATGGGCTCCTATCCTGTGTGCCCCCGGGAGCGTCGCAGGGTTAAGGCACTCCGTGGTGGAGGACGGCCTCGTTGGAGACCCCTGCACACCCAACTCCCCCGACGTGAAACCCTGGAACTTCACCTTGAGGCCTGAGGTCGCCTTCCACTTGGCCGGAGCTGAACCTGGGGTGCCGTGGGAGGAGTTCCTAGAAAGGGATTGCCAGCACGGTTTTCGCTTTGGGAGAACACGCAGCCTCGGCCCACAACGACAGTCCTGCCGTGCAGAGACGTCGGGCCGCCAGTGCTGTTCAGGCAGCTTTGAAGCCAAGCGCAAGGCGCCTCCAAACGGGGAGAAAGCGTACTCTCCCCTCCGCGTCCCACGTTCAAGCTGAATGACGCAGCATGTTTCTCGGAAGGCTCTGCCGAGCTATCTAGTACGAGGGAGAGAGCGCCTGCCTCTGCTGAGAAAGGTTTTGACGTGGGGATGGCTGGACAGGCGGAAGAGCGTTCCCCAGGCCCTGCAAAGTTTAGGCCTTGGTGATTCCGGATGGTCCCAAGGGTCCAGAGTTGTCCCTGGGAAAGCTGTCCTTTTCCCTCCTTTTCCGGCTGGAAGTACACCTCCGGCATCCGACTGCCGTTCGGAGACGTCCTGGGGGAGACGCCCTGCTTTCACTTGGGACGCACACTGGTGTTTCTCAGAAGAGCCCAAATTCCTCCCTGCGGGTGGGGGGGGGGGGTTGGCACACCAGCATGGAATGTAAGGCTGTTCAGAACTGCGTACCTTGAGGCCGTGTGAAGGCCGTACGAACGAGAGCTTTCGAGCGAACAGGGCAGCGCTTCGCCATCATCGTTGCACATTCACGGAGCTGAATCAAACGAACGCATTTACTTCCTGTGGCTCGAACACAGCCGAGGAGTTGGAAGGCATACAGTGTGCCCTTTGACGGTTGTTACAACGAACGTGAGTGCACAGTGTCTCGTGAAATACCTTCCACGGTCGAAGCATTCCGTTAAGGCATGCCCCTCCGCTCCCTCTGGCGCTCCGAGGTGTTACTAACGGGGGAAATCTGGACTTTTGCTTGAGGCCGGGGTGGGGCGGGGGGACTCACAATTCTTCTGCCGGCGAGCTCCAGAGCGCTCCTGCTGAAGCTCCCAGCAAGGAACTGAGAGCAGCAGGCCTCACACGAGTACACTCAGACTTCTTCTGTCACGAGTCGACTCAGACTTCTCATGTGAGGCCTTCCGGCAGCAAAGAGAAGGTGCGCGCGAGGAGTGTGCTTCAGGCAGCTCAGGACCCGCCACTCTCTCGTCTGCCACGGAGGGGAATAAGGTTTGGCCAGGGTCGCCCAGCTTCATACCTGAGCTCATACGGGTATCCTCAGCGGTTTCTGATTACCTCAAGGAAACACAACGGGAGGAACAGGGCCCTTCCATGGAGGCCCTTGTGGGCACAGGGACCTCTGCGTGGGATCTACTGGGTAAGTATGGCAGTACCTCAGGGAGGCCTCAGGGACCAAGGCTCTCTGGCTCACGCCTAGCTGTGCAAAGAAGTGTGGCAAACGTACGTACTGCTCCTCAGGCTGGGCCCACAGCCTAGCTTTCGCTTCTCTGAGAGTGCTGTCCCGAGTCTCCTCCTGGAGCCAGTCGTCAGCACGGTGCCTTTTGGCACTGCAGTTCTCTTTCAGTCAAGGAGGCCGTTCGACTGACGGGCAAAGGGAGTCCGCCCAGC